>NC_083315.2:45362521-45662521 GCF_963455315.2 Globicephala melas
GAGAACTGTCTGTTTATATCCTTTACTCATTTTCTCTTCTTATTGATTTTAGGAACTAATGGATACTAATATTTTGTTAATCAGTCTTTGTCTTTAAACTCTGTTTAAATGACTTTTGTTACATAAATTAGACCAAAAAAATGTGTACTCAAATTATAGATGCTTCCAAGCACTTTGACCTATGAGCTGTGCTTTATTATTTCCTATGTTGTATGAATGAGGAAACTGAAGGACACAGAGACACCCAGTAAGCAAGTTGCCAGGATAGGAACTCAAGAAGTCTGACCCAGGGCTACTAAGCATATGGCTTTTCAGTTGATTTTTCTCCCCTTAAATGCTTCTGAATTGAAAATGTATTTCAAAATAGGGTAATAGAATTATTAAACTCTAAACTTTGCAGAATAAGAGAGAGAGCTTTGGAATGTGGGTCTCATTTACCACGAAAGGTTAGGACTAAAGGTTGTAGAGTTCATTGCCTTTGACTCTAGTTCTGGGTTGGCCTTCTTATGACAATGGCTAAATAACCAGAGCAGGCATGGACGAGTGAATCAAAGGATGGCTTGAGAGCATAAACTTGCAATTAGCACTGTATTTCAAGATACACACACACAAACACACCCTCCCACACAGTTACACACTCTCCTATGAAAAGCTGGCAAGGGTGAACAAGGTCAGGTAGAAACTCAAAGCAAACAGAAAGCTCCAGAGCAGAAAGCTCAGGCTGCTGTAGAAGATCTGATGAGGCTGCTCTAAGGGGAGATGGGACTTGGCTGTTGCACTGCAGCCTGCGGAGCTGACAGGCGTGTGAAAGCGGCTCTGCCTGTCCTGAGAGCACCTGCTCAAGAGCACCAGAAGGCGCTCCCTGACTTGTACCCTGATAGTTCCTTGAGCGTCCAGTCCATCCTTAGCATCTTCCTCTGATCTCTTAGGCCAGTGAAGCAGCCTCTTGCATTTCCCCATCTTTGTCTCTTTCATTTAAGACTCATCCTATCTCTTCCAATCACTCTACAGCACCTCCCAGCTGGGTTCTTCTTCTCTTCTCTGACAGTGGCCCCAAGCATAGCTCAGGGGTTCCTGCCAGCCTGAGCTCCCAAACCGTACCCCAGGTTATGCTCCTGTGTCATTTTTCACAGGACACTGACTCCTTCCTACCTCCCGCATCCCTCTTTGGAGATGTCCCCTCAGAATTGCAGGCCTGTATCCCTGTCTTCCTCCTTAAGTACACACAAGTCTCTGCTCAGCAGCAAACTGTGGCTTTCTTTCTCCAGTGACACCCACGGCCCCAAATATTTCCCAGTTGTATGTGATTTCATCAAAACATACCTATCTGCTACATCTAATCAGCTAACCTACACCAATATGATAATTGGAGACAAAGGCTCAATGTTGTTCTGTGCCCCAAAGGAACAGATAGGGAGTCCAGAGGACCTTTCATCAGATCAGATAATGCCTTAACCCCCCAGAAAGGACTCCAATGATGAGAATTCCGCTTTCACCGCAGATGGGCCTTTCAGTGTTCATTAAGTTACACTGGATAGGTGAGCCCCCCTTCCAACTCTTCACGGAGTTAGGTCTAACCTAATATTTATGTAGGTCTGGGATTTTTTTTAATCCCTTTTCATTTCACAAATGAGAACTGCTCTTCTTTTTTGTGTTCAGCGTGTCTACGCCAGAAAAATGTCCATAATTCGCTGTTCTGCATAGCTTGTTTACACAACTCCTCAACACAAAATGTGATATGTGAAAATTGGTTCTTTTAAAATTTTTATTTGTATTTTTTTGGCAAGCTTTGGGAAAGGCCTGTTTCCTGGCACTCAAAGTAGCCAGTCTTGGCATGAACAGCCCCTGACAATTTCCAGCATATGGTAAGAGAAGATGCTTCTGCCCACCCATCAGGTAAGTGCCATCTTTCTGACTGCAGCAGTGATAGATGTTGTGCTTGGAGAGCAATGACTGCTGGGAAAGGTGCCAAGCAGCCAACTGGCCAAGGCTGGTGAGCAGGTCAGAATGTACCAGGCCTCTGGGGGAGGCAGCCCTGTCCGTTCCCAGTCACACTGAGGCCATACTCTGGAAAAACGTACACAGGCAAGTCCTGAATTTGGCTGCAGAGCTGAATATTATTATTTGTTTTGCTAATGTAGCCATAGTATTTTTCAACAGAATGGTAGTATTTCTGGTTAAATATACCTGCAGAGAGCATAGATTCAGCTATCAGGCAAGAACCCCATAGTCAGCCCTCTCCTGTATGAAGCGGACTTAGCCATCTCAGAGAGGTGGGGCCTGACATCAAAGTTTTTGCTACCCAGTTTATCAAAGCAGTGTACCTTCAGCACTGACTGTCAATGCCAGTCATGTGGTCATTTTCAGTCTTTTGGAAACTATTTTGTTGTTTCATATATATATATATATACACACACACACATATATGTATATATATACATATAAATATATATATATATACACATACACACACATACACTCAATGTAGAAAAGTAAAATGATCCCCAAAGTATGAAGAACATAAATATTGTTCAAACACCACTACCTAGAGATCATAGCTAAAGTTTTGAAAAACTGTCTTACAGAAATCTCTCTATTCATGTATATTATATTTTATGAATGAACTCATGCTACACACACTTGCTCATAACCTATATTTTTCATTCAGTAATATATCATGAATATTATTTTTTAAATGTGGCATCAGAGACTATTGCATATGTGCACAAATATTTACTTAAACAGTCCCCTAGGGAGGACATTTAGGTTGTTTCCAATTTTCTAATATTATAGCAATGCTGCTGGGAATGTCTTTTTATGCTTATGCAATTATTACTTGAGGGAAACTCCTAGAAACTGGATTATTGAGTCAATGGTAGGAACATTTTGCCCTTTGATATATTTTGCTAACTTTTCCAAAATACTTTATTAATTTATGTATTCTTAACAACATTGGGTTTTATAAAGTGTTATAATATTTATGAATTAATTTCTATTGCAATCTGGGGAAAGATAGTAGCTAGTAATTTTTAGGTAACTGGGATAAAAGTTCATGCATAGGAGATGGATTAGGAGCCCTTTGGAGGATATTGGTAAGGCCATTGATAAGAAGCTGGCAGAAATCTCTGCTGAGAGTTTTAGGAAATAAAAATATGAGGTCTTCAGGATCTGCAACCTCAAGCAGGGCTAATATGACCCATCATCCTACCATTTTGTCTTGTTTGGGGTCTATTCTCCCATCTCATATTCTTCTCTCTCTTCAAATCTCTCATTCTTGTCTTACCCTCCTCCATTATTTCAGTAGATGGCTTCTCTTAAAACTTTATCAAGAAAAAACAAAAACATCAGAAAGGGACTTTTTCTTTGTCAACAAATTTACAGATACAAATAGTAGTAGGCTTATATGTATTACATGTATTTTTCTTCTTTTATTGCATTGGCTAGAGCTCATAGAGCAATGGTGACTCATAGAAGTCAGAATGCGTAGCTGTGAACAGGGATGTTTTTCATATTCCACCAAAGTATAATGCTTGCTTTAAGGCTCTTCCTAGAAACCCAGCCTAGGGGTTCTCACCGGGGCAATGTAGCCACCCCCAACCCTGGACACATGTAGCAAAAGATCTGGAGAGGGCTGCTATGGGAAACTAGTGGGTAGAGGGCAGTAACTATGCTAACATCCTATAAGCACAGTAAGACCCTCTACAACAATTATCTGGCCCCAAATATCAATAGTGTTAAGGTTGAGAAACCCTGCTCCAGCCCATGGTATGGCTCAGTGTTTAAGAAAGAGAACTTGGGAGACAGATTACCTGGATTTGAACCCTGGCTCTACTACTTACAAACAGTGGGGTTTGATCAATTGAGGTTAAGGTTTCAATAAAGCCTGAATTGTCTGTACCTGACCCATCATTGACTTTTTGGAAATCATGTCACATGTTAATGATAGTATAATTAGAAAATACCTTATGTACAGAAAGTAATAATTAAGGTGGAGCCATTTGATGTCTCTCTGGCTGCACTTAAGGAAAACTTTTTGGAAGTAGTTTGGAATAGGTTTGTTCCACAGGCAAAAAATAAAAGTCATGAGGAAAGAATTTGAGTCAGGCATGAAAGAGTTAAATCGAACGTGAGAGGAGAATTTCTAGGTGTGTATCTGTACCTCCTGCAGTCTTTTCTCCTCTTGACTTTAGTCAAATCCAATGTAGATATTTAATCCTTTGGTTCCACATTCTTGTGTCATGCTCCTATTTATTAGCAACTCTGCCAGGATGGTACTATGAAATGACAAAATAAGAAGCTCATTGTTGGCCAAAATGTGCTGGCTTGGGATGAGAGCAACCACACGAGCTTGCTGCATACTTAAATAATATAACCCAGGAGGGTTAGACTGATTCCTCCCGGAAGGGGAGGAAAGAAGAGTGTCATCAGAATCTCCCATGTTGCTTCATTTATTTTTCATTTCTCTCGCATCCTTTGAGTTCTGTTCTGGAAGGATTCCTTTGCTTCTCTACCCATCAAAAATTGTTCTTCAGTGACATCCAGTCTTTTGTCCCATCCATTAAACTTCTCATCGATTAGCTTTAATTTCTTTATTTTGACCATCATATTTTCCTTTTCAAGATCTTTATATGTATAATATTGATATATAGTTATATATATATCAATATATTATACAGTTATATATAATTAAAAATCTTGAAATGTATATATCCTTTTCTTACTCAAGGTATATGATATTGTCTGTTCCCTCTTTAAAGATATTATATTTTAACCTGTATCCACATAGTGGAGGTATGAATATGTGTGTGTGTTGTGTATATACATCGTGCACATTTAATTCTCCTCATCTCCTTGCTTGATTATTTCCATAGCCTCCTATTCTGATCCCCTGTTCTGCCTTTTGCCAACTTCCAACTTCCAAAGAGTGGCGGGGATGTTTTTTTAAATGTTGGAGTCCGCCTTGCCGATGATGCAGGGGACACGGGTTCGTGCCCCGGTCCGGGAAGATCCCACATGCCGCAGAGCGGCTAGGCCCGTGAGCCATGGCCGCTGAGCCTGCGCATCTGGAGCCTGTGCTCCGTCCGCAACGGGAGAGGCCACAACAGTGAGAGGCCCGTGTACCGCAAAAAAAATAAAAAATAAGGAAGAGTTCCCTTTTGCTCTTTGCCATTTTTTAGGTGAGGAATCACTTCTGGAAACCCTGTTATGACAGCAACACAACACTGCAGGCTTTGTCTGCAGGAGGTAGCATGCACAGGGAACTGGAAGGCAAGCTGTCCCCAGGTACCAGCACTTACTGCTGCCTTGGGGACCAGAGGCAGCAGGAAAATGGAGTCTGCTCCAGAAGGCCCCTTCCAGGCTTGGCTTTTCTGTAGATCTCATCAGCAGAGGCACCAATTAGTGCTCATTAGAAAGGTGTTTGGGATTCTTAATTTATTTTGTTTTCCTGATGTGGAAAGCGTGGACTGAAAAAAGCAATGTGTTCCAGGAAAAGACACAGTGCTGGAGAGACAGCTGCATTCTAGACATCACGGAGTGAGGCTACTGTGGGTCTTAATGAGGACTGGTTGTCGCAGATCCTCTCCGCAAAGGAAGGGGCTGCGAGCTACCCTTGTGCCTGCAAGTCCTGTGCTCTGTGGCTGTGCAGATCATCCCGCCACAGATCACTGTCACTTCACAGGGATGGGCCCCAGGATCTCCCATAGCCCTTGGTAAGAAACAGTTGACAATAAGTTGTAAAGCTGGGATGGCTACACATTGCTAAATTACTTATCCTTTATGGATACTGTAGGATGGAAGGGTCTGAGTGGGTTTCCTGAACTGGGTCCTGTCTGCCTTATGGGTCTTGTGGGGAAAGCAGGTGAGAAGAGCAATTGTACGTTCTTTAATGTGTGTGTGTTCCCCAGCTTCTTCCATTTACATTCTTTTGCAGAATAAGTTTTACTTTTTCTTGTATAATTTCTATTTTGCCTGAAATAGCACTAAGAGGATATGGATTAAAAATGGAGGATATCCAAGAGCACAGGGTTTGGAGTCAGAGGATATGTTCCAGCCCCAGCCAACCAATTCCTAGCTGGGTGACCTTGGGCTAATCATTAACCACTGTGAGCCTCAGTTTCCCTGAGTGGAAAATATGGAGCAGAGGTAATAATACCTGCCCTGCATATACCCCATGGCTTCTGTGACTACTAGCAGGGTGCTCTAGACTGAAAGTTTGAGTCCCCTTAAATTTCATATTTTGAAATCTTAACCTCCAATGTGATGGTATTCACAGGTGGAGCCTTTGGGAGGTGATTAGATCATGAGGGTGAATCCCTCATGAATAGAATTAGTGCCCTTACAAAAGAGATCACAGAGCTCTTTTTCGCCATGTAAGGATATAACAAAAGACAGCAATCTATGAACTAAGAACTTCTCATCAAATATTGAATCTGCTGGTTCCTTGATCTTGGACTTCCCAACCTTCAGAACTGTGAGAAATAAATTTCTATTGTTTATAAGATGCACAGTCTATGGCAATTTTGTTATAGCAGCTGAAACAGACTAAGACACAGAATGTTATAAGTAAAATTTCTCTGTAAACCTAAATAAACTACAGATAGGCTTTGAACAAGGATGATCAGTTATTTTACTATTGAAAGCTGTATTTACAAAGACTGGTACCTGAATGAAGTCAATGTTACCCTGCTCCCAGAACCAAAGCAGTACAAAAAATAAAAATACAAACCAATATCCTTCATGAATATAGAACAGAAATTCTTAGTGAAATATTAAGAAATATACATATCCTTGAGAGACATAATACTGAAGTAACACTGAGATATAAATGACTGATAGCTAATTTTGACTACCAGGGCCAGTCTGGGGAGCCCTATGCACCCAGAAGAGGCCATAGGTGCAGGCTGGGGAGAGGAAGAAAGAGAGGTATGGGGTATGGGAAAATAGCCTCAGGAAAAAAAAATTCTAGCTACAGAACATGGACTGGTTAAGTGCACAGTTTTGCCTCTGAAAGGTCCTGTTGTTAATTATTTTACCACTCAATTTGGAATTATCTACATTTGAATTATTGCATTTCTTCATTCGTTTCTTTCCTCACTTGCCGGCAAGTTTTATTAAACTGCAGTATTGCGGTAAGTGATCTGGGAGATCTAAAGATATATAAACCAAACTTCTGACTTTAAGGAGTTTACTATCTAATAAAGAAGAAAAGAGAAATTAAACAAATAAGTATAATTCACCAGGGTAGTGACGTAGAGAGGAATGGCTTTCACATTGTGGATTTCAGAAGACAGGGCTTCTAAACTATACCATGGTGGTAAGTCTGGTTTTAGTAAATGAGGATGGATGGTTAAGGGTTTTCCAGGTGGAGGGAAGAGCATGAATAAGAGCTTAGTGATCCAGCTTTCAGTTGGACACTCTCCCTCTCTTGTCAACAAGTCTTCTCAACTCTTTCGAGGACCTTCTCCTTCTCTAAGAACAGCCTGGACTGCATCCGAAGGAAGGGCAGATCCCTTGGCCCATCCAAGAGCAAGACTGCCCCCCTGCTTCTCTCTTTTCACTAGTGAAGGGTAACAACTCCAGGTGTTTTCACTTCAGAGACTCCACTAGCCACCATATGCTCAGCACTTGGAAGGTAACAAATTTGCTATGTCACAATTGATAATCAACTCTAGTAAAAGAATGTCCAAATCAATTGAGCTTTAGCAAGGGCGAACCAACTGGACGCAGGCAGGCTCCCAGCTAGAGCTGGCTGGGCTTGATAAATTTGCCCTTATTATGGCTATTGATGTTTAAATTTCTTCAGGGATGTTGTTACATGGGTGCCTGGTGGTGACAGAGGTACGTTGACCTCCTTCGATCCTTAATCTACACCTGTTAGTTGGCTCCCTGGTTGCCTCTGAGTATGCTCAGGCTTAAAGGTTAACAAAAGAAAAACAGGCCAAGTTTACGCGACGGCAGCAGCGGATCAATGCAAGTAAATAACCTTCTCTGTCTTATTTCCCCAAGCATTATTGATCCACATTCTTTGTTCTTTGTCATGTTTCTGTCTTCTTTTCCCAGGGGACACTCAACAATCAGCTTGTACTGGACATGTTAACTGACACATTATGACAGCTACCATTTTGTCATTCGATGTGATGAGGTATATATAAGTATATTTTATATATATATACATACATATATATATATAATTTTACTTTGGTGTTTTCTAAGCTGTAGGCTGGTAAGTGAATTTCTGACATAAACATCCTTTGCTCCAATTTCTTTTCTTTTTCTTCTGTAGCAAGCAGGTGAATTCTGTGAATCTCTATCACATTAACAGGTTTATTTGTTGGTTTTTAATACCAATCAAACTGGATATTAATCTGATGATTTAAAACTAAAGTCACTATCAGCTGAAGTTTAGGGAGATAAGTCCAGGTGAGTTGTACATGCTGATGTCTGGTCTGACCCCCCCAGGACTTATGTTTCTTTAAAAATTGGGTCCTTTTCTTTTCTTTTCCTGGTAGTTTTGAAAGGCTATTTGTCATCTTTCCTTCGATATCTCTGTGGAACGCTAGGGGATGTTACAGTGATACCTCTGGCCATCCTGAGCTCCATCCTTTCTCCAGTAGGGGTCTGCTGGTGCTCCAACAAGATGGGTGCTCAAAGTGATGAATGTTAATTTGGACTTTTATAGTTTTCTTACCAAATGCATTGGTTCCTATTCATATGTATCTGATGTATGTATATCAATTCCAAAATAGAATTCCCCATGTAATTAAAAATTAGTTCTATAGAAGCAGGAACATTCTTTTCTAAAACCAATTATACTTTGCCACACTTGTTTAGTTGAAAAGAAAAACATCTTCTTTGAGTTACAAAATAAATAAAGCTAGGTGAATTATAAAATCATGACAGTCAGTGTTGTACCCTTCTGTAGATTTCCTGAGTAGGGATGTATAGTTTAATTTTGAAAAAAAATACTTGAAAGACCTTAAGAGCACTATAAAGTATTTTTATGGCATCCTGGGAGGTAAGACCACTACTTTTAAGCTAAAAATGTATTTGAATGAAAAAAAAATAGAACCCAGTATCTATAATTGTTGCCCTTGAACTGAACATTTATGTCAAACAAAATAAAGACAATACCACTTATTTTGCAAAGGGAAAAAATAGTCTGTTAACAACTAGCTAGTGCCAATATTTCCTTTGTGGACAAATTTTTAAAAATTAAGCCGATATTGGTGATCTAATATGTTGAAACTGACTGTAATTATCTAAAGTCTTTAGGGTCAATAGCGTAAAATTTGTTTCTTAAATTATTTGACCAAAGAAACTTCACTTGCCCAGGGATGTATGTCAATAGTGTGCTTCTCTCTTTCATTTGTAAATCATTAAAATGTTCCATGTATAATAATTAATACCACTGTAAAGCCCCTTTTCTCCCAGATCCCAATTTAGTATTCTGTTTAATCCACTGAAGAGTCACCTTTCAAGTGATGTGTTGGTGCAGTATGAAAACTGATTTCTAGCATTTCTTTACATGCAGAAATTTCTCTACTGCAGGCATTGCTGGAGAATGAGAAATTGGTTATCATTAATGTTTAGAGCTTTTCATCCTTGATGTGCTTTGCAAACACTAATTAATGAATCCTTGTATGACAGTCACACCAAATGAGTTGTTAACATTCTGTTCAACAGATAAGAACCTTTGGATTTTGGTCATTTACTTAACCTACCTCACTGTTCAGACACAGTGAGTAGGGCAGGTAATGGTCCCAGGACTATATGCTCTTGCTCCTATGTGTAGTATACTGGGATGCTTTCTGAAATAGCAAATGTGTTTTCTTTCGGTTGTGTCATCTCTAGTTTCATGTAACCATGGCACTAAAATGAAGGGAAAACATTTTATCTGTATATGTTATTCAGGACTATATATTATAGAGATAATTTTGAAATTAGCCTTTTTTTTTTTTGTTTTTGGTTTTGGTTTTGGTTTTACAACCACTGGCCCTCCCACAAAGGTCAGTACAGTTTTAGGAGAACATGGTCAAACTTTGAACAGAAATAAAAATGAAGTCAACTGAAAGTATTTCAACCTTTGAATTTCTGCCAAATAACCTCTTCTATCCCCCAAGCTGTTGTTGGAAGTTAAAGAAGACAAAAGGACTATTTTCAAAGCTTTAAAGGATTTGGTTTTATAGGAAGAGTCTGTTTGGAGATTGTTTTTCCCTTCATATGAGAATTTTGTCAGCTCATGCCATACTATGAAAGAACCCAAAATTTCCCAGAAATAGTATTTAAAGACATCTTTAGTATAGAGAATGAAAACAAAATCATTACCATGTTTACAATTGCTACAAGTCTTCTATTTATTTTTTCTATTCCTCTCAAGATATACCTTTCTTACAAGAGTTTCAGTATCAAAATAAACTTTGTAAAGTGTTTAGATATTCCCGGTTTACCCCAGTCACGAGACTGGTCCATAGAAGCTTTGCTTGAGGATCAGACCAGTGTCAGAAATTATAGAACAATATATATAAAACCTCGCTTATCCAGAGAAATTGGAATATTTTTAGTGCACAAAATTTTTAATTTTCCCAAAATATCTCAGTAGTTTTTTTATGTAAGTATATATGCTACAATAGGAGAGGCACACTAAATAAATCTTTTCAACACATCCACAGGTAGGCACGTCTAGGTTCTCTACTAGTTTTCCCATGGAAACTTAGGCTGAGGAATCCCACAAAGATAAGATGTTCTATTGTATGAAAGTAGAGCACGTACAACTATTTTAACTGTGCTCCCATAGAAAGAAAGTCTACAAACACCAGAGCCTTTGTTGATTAGAGCCATATAAACATGGTACCATAATTCATTTGCATGAGATGCATATTTGATGATAATTTTCATGAACATTCTCACTGAGATGACCTTATTATCAATGTACATAATTGAGTACCCTTCTTTTCTGTTCTATAAGCCTACTTATTTGATTTTATCAAGCAATATCTCTAAAACCATTGTGAACTTCTTGACAGCAAAGGCTGTGTCTTGACAGGTTTTGTAGCCCCAGTGTCTGCACATAAAAGGTATTTTATAAAAGTCTGTATGAAGGCTGATACAGCCACCAGTATTAAATTATTATACTGCTTTACCACTTGTTGACAGTTATCATTAGTGATATCTGGAATATTAGGAATATACTAAATCATTATGCCACAAATGAAAAGGTCTGGAATCACACACATGAGGATTTGGGGTGGCTCCAAGCATGAGTGAAGATGGCTTGAGGCAGATCTGTAAAGACACTACTGAATTTTGCCTAATTTCCTGAGAGATTTCAAATTCAACATGCCCAGCGCTGAAACCCAACTCTAAGTTTTGCTTCAAGTTGCAGTAGACTTCCTAGACCAGGTAATTCGAGTTCTGTGACAAATGGACAAGCTTCCCCAAGTCTGATAGAAATAGTAATAGAAGATGAAATAATTGTTTTTTGGGATATACACTTCGGTTGGTTTTGAACTAATACCAAGGAATCATTGGTTGCGTGAGCTTGTGGGAAGGCCATGTGGTGTAGCATTGTGGTTCTCAAATTCCAACATACACACAAAGCACCCAGGAACCTTTTTGAAAATGTAGATTCTAAAACAGTAGATCTGAGGCTGGGCTTGAGATTCTGTATTTCTAACAAGCTCTTAGATGGTGTCATTGGTGGTGGGCTAAGGAATACACTTCAAATGCAAGGGTATAGCATATAGCTATAGACTTTGGAAACAGAGAGACCCAGGGTTCAATCCTAGCTGTGCTACTTACCAGAAATGGGATTTTGTGCAAATTTAAAACATTCCAGAGTCTTGATTTTCTTAATTGTCAAATGGCAATAATAATTCTTATCTCACTGATTTGGGTTTAGGATTAAATGAGATGTAGAGTATGCAGCTTAGTTCTACCCCACCCCACCCCCTTTTCTTAAGGGTTAAAAATGTAACTCCCGGGCTTCCCTGGTGGCGCAGTGGTTGAGAGTCCGCCTGCCAATTCAGGGGACACGGGTTCGTGCCCCGGTCCGGCAAGATCCCACATGCCGTGGAGCAGCTGGGCCCGTGAGCCATGGCCGCTGAGCCTGCACGTCCGGAGCCTGTGCTCCGCAATGGGAGAGGCCACAACAGTGAGAGGTCTGCGTACCGCAAAAAAAAGAAAAAAAAAAGAAAAAAAAATGCAACTCCCTTGTTTATTTGAGGACTTAACAAATGTCTGATATAAGAATATTTTTGTAACCTCTCTAAGCTTAATGATTCATATCTGTAAAGTGAAGATCATGCTCCGATTTCTGAATAACTGAGATCACAAATGGAAAAGTCTCTAACCATTTCTAGAGCAAAATAGGTACAACATAAGTATTATTCTCTTTCCCTTTGCATGAGCATAACTTAAGAAAACCAGTACATACCTGGACCCCCATGATGGTAAAACAATTTTTGGAACACTGTCCGTCATCGTGCACACAGAAAAATTAGGCCTCTTAAAAGTTTGTGCACTATTTCAAAAGCAAAATTAGTTGGGAAATCTTTTTACACTTCTAATCTATATTCTTATAGAGAAATTGCCATGTCAGGAACACATAGTTTTGCTCCATCTTATCTTGTGTTTTGTTTTGCAACTGGGAAATAGATATACTTCAGTAAAATAGAAAGCATTTGTTATGCCTTAAGGCCCTATTTGGTCCTGTATCGTGGTCATATAGCTTAATTTAACTGTTATTCAACTTCTTGAGACTTACACAGCAAATATAACCAGTCAGAATAGGTTAGCTAGTTTTACAGTAATAAATCACCTCGAAATACCCATGGTTTAAAGAATAACAAGCTTTTTTTCCCTCCCTTTTATGCTGCATGTCTTTTTTAGATAAGGATGGTGGGGTGAAGAGACTCTTTACTGTAGTCACTTAAGGACACTGGCTGCTGGAACAGCCGCCATCTTGACTGTTGTAGCTGTCATCCCAGAGTGAGCTCTGCAGGGTATTTTACTGGTAATTGGATGCTATAGCAAAAGCAATTTCCTCTCACAACTCACTGGTCTCAACGAGACACATGGCCCCATCCCACCAATGCAATGGACAAGAACTGTAATCACACCATTGTCCTGGAGGGAAAATAACTAGAAATAGTTGGCAAATAACTCAAATGACCACCATACTTACTTTATCAGCCACAAATATTTATGCTTCCCCATAGATCCTGAGCTGCCTCCAGCATGGGACTAACCACTGATTCCTTCCATTCTGATTCCTTGACTTCAGCAACACAGCAACCAAACAGACACACACTGGGGTACCTGGACCCTTCCACCACCTTCAGACTCTGAATGCAGTGTATGGAGTTGGACATCCCTGAAAGCCTTGGAAGGAAAGAGATCATACCAATCAGAAATGTGTTGGATGTTAAACCTCCCCCCACCAGTTATGGAGTAAACTTTGACCAATGACAAAGAGAAAACTTCCCTCCTTCTCACCTTTTAAGGACTCACTGAGATTTTACCTTGCAGCATTTCAAGAAAAGCAGACAGACTTACTGAGTAGATTGCTGCATCTCACTATGGGTTCTCATCCACAGCAGTCAGCATCACCATGCATCACTTGAATTGCCTCCCATTTTCTCTTGCCTGAAATTTTCTTTTTCCTCATCTTCATCAACCTGGGCTTACACCTCCCAACTAAAGTATTGACACTTGAATCCTTCCTTTAGGCTATTTTCTCAAGAACCTAGGTTGTGCTACCTAACAAATCTGCTTCAGGTTCTGCTTGTACACAGTATCATAGTGGGAGTCTGACCAAATGTAATATTTCTGATTCATGGAATCAGACATGGAACCAAACCAGGTCATGTTATTTGGTGGGTGACCTCCAGTGGACCTCAATATTGCCAAAAACTATTTTTGGTCATTTTCATATTTGACAGCTTAGGCAGAGAGCTTATTCAATTACATCAATAACTGATTCAATCATTATTAAAATTAAAATATTACCTTGGCACTATTGACATTTTGTGGTGAATATTTCTTCATCGTGGGAGGCTGGCTATAGACCTTGTCAAAAATTCTCTGAGGGACAAAATCAGTCCTAGTTGAGAACCACTAATTATAAACATTTTGGTAGCTTAAACTTTTCAAGGTAATTACTTTTTAAGCCATGATTTAAATATATTGTATTGATTTTCCATATTGTTACATGTAATATGAGATACTATACACACACACACACACACACACACACATATATGGATTATCTAACAACTTCTATAACATATTTTCCCCAATAAGTTAAATACCATTCATATGAAAAACATGGAGGACTACCATTCTAAATTAGTGAAGATGTGGCAGGTAAAAGTTAGACAGATGAGGTAGAAAGATAAACTGGTAGATTGATTAGATAGATAGATAGATAGATAGATAGATAGATAGATGATAGAAAAATCACAATACACTAAGAGTATTTCTAAATAGATGTTATGCTGAATATACTTTTTTCATTGATAGTCATTACATTTGTATACACATGAATGCTGCTAAATTTCTAAAAATTATTTGTTCTATTCAATAATTTATATTGTAGTCCTGAGATCTTGTTGGGATTTTTTTTTTTTTCCGCTACTGGGAACTTTTTTCTTAGGTAATGAAGAACAGTGTACCTGTTCAAATTGTCATGAAATTCAAATGAAGAAGTCTAAATTAATGAGGTTTTGCTGTGCTTGAACATATGCTGAGGACTGATATCAGATCATCTCTAGACTCTGAACCAATAGCAATTACGCTGTATCTTTAGTGGTGTCAACCTGAATTAAAAATTGGCTGGCTTTATTAAGAATACCTGTAACAGACTTCTTAATTAATTTAGAGATACTATCAAGTAATGTAGTTCACTGCAGCTTCTAAAATAGATAACATATGAACACCTTTCTACCTTTTACTTACTTTATTATAAATTCAAGATTTTTAAAAGTAGAACATAATAATTGCTCAAGGTAAGTCAGATCCATGGGAAAAAATCATGTTACAGTTTCTTTGTTTAAACATATTGCTAAGTCCTTTATCCATAGTAATTTTTTCTTTACTATTAAATTTAATTACACTGGTCAATTACATAATCTGTGTTCTACCTAGTTTTCTTCAATAGTCAAACTGATGTTATGGGCTTCATTAAATTGATTCACTTGCTTGAGTCACTCTTTGCATGTACATGATACATAGTTAAAAATTACTTCAAGATAAAGATATACACTATGAATGTATAATAGTGTACATGTATGTAAGATGTTAAAATAAGATGCCTGAAAGGATGTTCCCTAAATGATTAAAATTGGCTCTCTCTGAGTGGTGGATTCAAGAACTTTTTAAAAAACTTTTCCTTTATATTTTTCTGTTTGAGTTATTTACAATAACTATTTACTGTTTTTCAACAAAACATTTTAAATGACATTTTAAATGTTCTTCAAAACATGGTTTTATACTTATTGAAACACTTTAAAGAATGTGTCAAAAATGTTATTAATTTTCATATTAATATATGTTTGATTTCTCAAAATATCCCTTCAGAAGTGAAATACGGTACCCTATATCTGAAAATACTATGTATGAGTATAATAATAAAACATTAAAGTAATTTCTTCTCACACTGTTAATTATATTTGAAATATTGCTAAACAACAACAACAAAAAAAAACTAGGACTTAAAGGAAAATAAATGTAATGCTGCTTTTTCCAACATTTTAATTTTAATTAGGTATCCTGATTTTTATTTTTTTATTTTTGCAGGTCTATAATTCCCTTTCATTGAGATTGATTTGTTATATATAAAAGTATACTTATATTCAATACTTGTGAACAACAGCAATGAGGTGATAAATTCTTCCACAAAATTTTATAATTATATAGAGATAATTCATTCAAGAAATCAGGATATATATATATATTTAATATACAATGCTCATTTTAAAATGAATTATATGTGTGTATATAATACAAACACACACATATAGACAAATGAGAATTCATTAAGCAAATGAACCCTCAGAGGACAAAGCATTGATTTAAATCATAATTTTTATAATGTTACTTAAATATATAAAAGTATAAAACTGAGTACATAATTTTCATGGTTATAATTTCTTTACAACTAAAAATTCTAAGCAAGTTTATAAATGCATGGAAAACTATAAAGTCAGGTATATCTAATAAACCATTATTTTTAAAAATTAAGTATTGTTGATTTACAATATTATATTACTTGTACAACATAGTAATTAAATATTTTTATAGATTATACCCCATTTCAAGTTATTACAAAATTTGGCTATATCCCCTCTGCTGTACATTACATCCTTATATCTTAATTTTATACCTAATAATTTGTACCTCTTAATCCCCTTCTCCTATCTTGTCCCTCCCTCAATGTTCATAGCACCATTATTTACAATAGCCAAGATATGGAAGCAACTTAAGTATCTATCAACAGATGGATGAATAAAGAAGATGAATAAAGAATATATATATATATACACACACACACAATATATATATATACATACAATGGAATATTACTGAGCCATAAAATTAATGCAATTTTGCCATTTTCAACAACATGGATGGACAAGGAAGGTATTATGATTATGAAGTAAGATAGGCAGAGAAAGACAATAAACCATTATTTTTAACATGGTGGATTATTATTAAAACTAAAAAGTTGAGGTTCCTATTGGACACATGTAACCTAAGATATGGTTCATCATTAAATTTATATTTGTGTTTCAACTTCAATATTATTATTCCAGATTTTTTATGTCATATAATAATGTATGTACTATACATAAAACAATTGCTGTAAGACTTCGCTTGCAATTCCGGGAATTATTGAGACTCAAACTTTATTCAAAATGCACACAAGTAATATTCAAACACCAATTCTAATGAATCATTTGATATATATGTAAGACTTTTTTGTTCACTGGAATATAATGTTGGTGTTATGGAATTATTGATAATTGTGTTAAATGGGCATCTAATTCAATTGTTGCTGAAACTGGGAATAGAAAAAACTTTCATTGATTTTATTTTTTTTAATCATTACACCTATTGCTAATGAAATGGCATTATGCTCTTCTGCTTAAAAAACATTATCCACTCAATATGTCTGCCTCCAAGGTGTATATGGCATTCCTCCTTAAAATATTTTTGTTTAAGTAATGAACTAGAAGCAATTTGACCTTCATTTCTGTTTAATACATCAAAAACAAAAAAAGGCAAATTATAGCACTGAAATTGAGTGGCAGAATACTAATTTCCAGACAGTCCAGAATATGCTTATGTTGTTTTGTTTCTAGAATCATTTAAAAAATGAGAAAGTTTGTGTAGATGGTGGTAGATCCCAGAAAATGGGTTTCTAGAATGTGTTCCAAGTTTAGAAATCCTAGTTTAGTGGAAGACATGTTTAAAACTCAACTTCTTTTTATTCATTAATTCGAGATATTTAGTGAGTTCTTGTTTTTTTTTACATCTTTATTGGATGATGGTTGCTTTACAATGGTGTGTTATTTTCTGCTTTATAAGAAAGAGAATGAGCAATATATATATCTACATCTCCATATCTCCTCCCTGTTGTGTCTCTCTCCAACACTCCCCATCCCACCCCTCTATGTGGTCACAAAGCACCAAGCTGATCTCCTTGTGCTATGCAGCTGCTTCCCACTAGCTATCTATTTTACATTTGGTATTGTATATATGTCCATGCCACTCTCTCAGTTCGTCCCAGCTTGCCCTTCCCGCTCCCCATGTCCTCAAGTCCATTCTCTATGTCTGCATCTTTATTCCTGTCTTGGCCCTAGGATCTTCAGAACCATTTTTTTTTTTTTTTTTTTAGATTCCGTATATATGTGTTAGCATATGGTATTTCTCTTTCTTTTTCTGACTTACTTCACTCTGTATGACAGACTCTAGGTTCATCCACCTCACTACAAATAACTCAATTTCATTTCTTTTTATGGTTGAGTAATATTCCATTGTATATATGTGCCACATCTTCTTTATCCATTCATCTGTTTATGGACACTTAGGTTGCTTCCATGTCCTGGCTATTGTAAATAGAGCTGCAGTGAACATAGTGTTACATGACGCTTTTTGACTTACGGTTTTCTCAGGGTATATGCCCAGTAGTGGGATTGCTGGGCTGTATGATAGTTCTATTTTTAGTTTTGTAAGGAACCTGCATACTATTCTCCATAGTGGTGATATCAATTTACATTCTCACCAACAGTGCAAGAGGGTTCCCTTTTCTCCACACCCTCTATAGCACTTAGTTTTTGTAGAATTTTTGATGATGGCTATTCTGACTTGTGTGAGGTGATACCTTATTGTAGCTTTGATTTGCATTTCTCTAATGATTAGTGATGTTGAGCATCCTTTCATGTGTTTCTTGGCAATCTGTAAGTCTTTGGAGAAATGTCTATTTAGGTCTTCTGCCCATTTTTGGATTGGGTTGTTTGTTTTTTGATATTAAGCTGCATGAGCTGCTTGTATATTTCGGAGCTTAATCCTTTGTCACTTGCTTCATTTGTAAATATTTTCTCCCATTCTGATGGTTGTCTTTTCGTCTTGTTTATGGTTTCCTTTGCTATGCAAATGCTTTTAGGTTTCATTAGATCCCATTTGTTTCTTTTTGTTTCCATTTCTCTAGGAGGTGGGTCAAAAAGGATCTTGCTGTGATTTATGTCATAGAGTGTTCTGCCTATGTTTTCCTCTAAGAGTTTTATAGTGTCTTGCTTTACATTTAGGTCTTTAATCCATTTTGAGTTTATTTCTGCATATGGTGTTAGGGAGTGTTCTAATTTCATTCTTTTACATGTAGCTGTCCAGTTTTCCCAGCACCACATATTGAAGAGGCTGTCTTGTCTCCATTGTATATTCTTGCCTCCTTTATCAAAGATAAGGTGACCATATGTGCGTGGATTTTTCTCTGGGCTTCCTATCCTGTTTCATTGATCTATATTTCTGTTTTTGTGCCAGTACCATACTGTCTTGATGACTGCAGCTTTGTAGTATAGTCTAAAATCTGGGAGCATGATTCCTCCAGCTCTGATTTTCTCTCTCAAGATTACTCTGGTTATCAGGGTCTTTTGTGTTTCCATGCAAATTGTGAAAATTTTTGTTCTAGTTCTGTGAAAAATGCCACTGATTTATTGATAGGGATTGCATTGAATCTGCAGGTTGCTTTGGGTAGTATAGTCATTTTCACAAGGTTGAGTCTTCCAATCTGAGAACATGGTCTATCTCTCCATCTGTTTGTATCATCTTTAATTTCTTTCATCATTGTCTTATACTTATATGCATACAGGTCTTTTGTCTCCTTAGGTAGGTTTATTCCTAGGTATTTAATTCTTTTGGTTGCAGTGGTAAATAGGAGAGTTTCCTTAATTTCTCTTTCAGATTTTTCATCATTAGTGTATAGAAATGCAAGAGATTTCTGTGCACTAGTTTTCTATCCTGCTACTTTACCAAATTCATTGATTACCTCTAGTAGTTTTTTGGTAGCATCTTTAGGATTCTCTATGTATAGTATCATGTCATCTGCATACTTTGACAGTTTTACTTCTTCTTTTCTGATTAGGATTCCTTTTATTTCTTTTTCTTCTCTGATTCCTGTAGCTAAAATCTCCAAAACTATCTTGAATAATAGTGCTGAGAGGGGACAACTTTGTCTTGTTCCTGATCTTAGTGGAAATGGTTTCAGTTTTTCACCATTGAGAACAGTATTGCCTATGGGTTTGTCATATATGGCCTTTATTATGTTGAGGTAAGCTCCCCCTATGACCACTTTTGAAAGTATTTTTCTGCATCTTTTGAGACAATCATATGGTTTTTCTCCTTCAATTTTTTATATGGTATATCACATTGATTTATTTGCATATATTAAAGAATCCTTGTATTCCTGGGATAAACCCCACTTGATTATGGTGTATGATCCTTTTAATGTGTTGTTGGATTCTGTGTGCTAGTATTTTGTTGAGGATTTTTGCATCTATGTTTATCAGTGATATTGGCCTATAGTTTTCTTTCTTTGTGACATCTTGGTCTGGTTTTGGTATCAGGGTGATGGTGGCCTTGTAGAATGTGTTTGGAAGTGCTCCTGCCTTTGCTATATTTTGGATGAATTTGAGAGGGATAGGTGTTAACTCTTCTCTAAATGTTTGATAGAATTTGCCTGTGAAGCCATCTGGTCCTGGGCTTTTTTTGTTGGAAGATTTTTAATCACAGTCTCAATTTCAGTGCTTGTGATTGGTCTGTTTTTATTCTCTATTTCTTCCTGACTCAGTCTCAGAAGTATATGCTTTTCTAAGAATTTGTGCATTTCTTCCAGGTTGTCCATTTTGTTGGCATATAGTTACTTGTAGTAATCTCTCATGATCCTTTGTATTTCTGCAGTGTCAGTTGTTACCTCTCCTTTTTCATTTCTAATTCTACTGATTTGAGTCTTCTCCCTTTTTTTTTGTTGAGTCTGGCTAATGGTTAATCAATTTTGTTTATCTTCTCAAAGAACCAGCTTTTAGTTTTATTGATCTTTGCTATTGTTTCCTTCATTGCTTTTTCATTTATTTCTGATCTGATCTTTATGATTTCTCTCCTCTGCTAACTTTGGTTTTTTTTTTTTTCTTTCCCTGATTGATTTAGGTGTAAGGTTAGGTTGTTTATTTGAGATTTTTCTTGTTTCTTGAAGTAAGATTGTATTGCTATAAGCTTCCCTCTTAGAACTGCTTTTACAGCATCCCATAGGTTTTGGGCTGGTGTGTTTTCATTGTGATTTATTTCTAGGTATTTTTTGATTTCCTCTTTGATTTCTTCAGTGATCTCTTAGTTATTTAGAAGTGTATTGTTTAGCCTCCATGTGTTTGTATTTTTTACAGATTTTTTTCCTGTAATTGATATCTAGTCTCATAACGTTGGGGTCAGAAAAGATATTTGATACAATATCCATTTTCTTAAATGTATCCAGGGCTTGATTTGTGACCCAATATATGATCTATCCTGGAGAATGTTCCATGAACACTGGAGAAGAAAGTGTAGTCTGCTGTTTTTGGATGGAATGTCCTATAAATATCAATTAAGTCCATCTTGTTTAATGTGTCATTTAAAGCTTGTGCTTCCTTATTTATTTTCATTTTGGATGATCTGTCCATTGGTGAAAGTTGGATGTTCAAGTCCTCTACTCTTATTGTGTTACTGTTGATTTCCCCTTTTATGGCTGTTAGCATTTGCCTTATGTACTGAGGTGCTCCTATGTTGGGTGCATAAGTATTTACAATTATTTTATCTTCTTCTTGGATTCATCCCTTGATCATCAGGTAATGTCCTTCTTTGTCTTTTGTAATAGTCTTTGTTTGCAAGTCTAATTTTTCTGATATGAGAATTGCTACTCCAACTTTCTTTTGATTTCCGTTTGCATGGAATATCTTTTTCCATCCCCTCACTTTCAGTCTGTATGTATTGCTAGGTCTGAAGTGGGTCTCTTTTAGACAGCATATATATGGATCTTTTTTTTTTTTTTTTGTATCCATTCAGCCAGTCTATGTCCTTTGGTCAGAGCATTTAATCCATTTACATTTAAGGTAGTTATCTATATGTATGTTCCTATTCCCATTTTCTTAATTGTTTGGGGTTTGTTATTGTAGGTCTTTTCCTTCTCTTGTGTTGTCTGCCTAGAGAAGTCCCTTTAGTATTTGTTGTAAAGCTTGTTTGGTGGTGCTGAATTCTCTTGGCTTTTGCTTGTCTGTAAAGGTTTTAATTTCTCCATCGAATCTGAATGAGATCCTTGCTGTGTAGAGAAATCTTGGTTGTAATTTTTTTCCCTTTGATCACTTTAAATATGTCCTGCCACTCCCTTCTGGCTTGCAGTTTCTGTGAAATTTCAGCTGTTAACCTTATGGGGATTCCCTTGTAGTTATTTGTTGCTTTTCTCTTGCTGCTTTTAATATTTTTTCTTTGTATTTAAGTTTTGATAGTTTGATTAATATGTGTCTTGGCATGTTTCTCCTTGGATTTATCCTGTATGGGACTCTCTATGCTTCCTGGACTTGATTGAGCATTTCCTTTCCTATATTAGGGAAGTGTTCAACTATAATCTCTTTAAATATTTTCTCAGTCCCTTTCTTTTTCTCTTCTTCTTCTGGGACTCCTATAATGTGAATGTTGGTGCGTTTAGTTTTGTCCCAGAGGTTTCTGAAGCTGTCCTCAATTCTTTTCATTCTTTTTTCTTTATTCTGCTCTGTGGTAGTTATTTCCACTATTTTATCTTCCAGGTCACTTATCCGTTCTTCTGCCTCACTTATTCTGCTATTGATTTCAAGAATTTTTAATTTTATTTATTGTGTTGTTCATCATTGTTTGTTTGCTCTTTATTTCTTCTAGGTCTTTATTAAGTGTTTCTTTTATTTTCTCCTTTCTCTCTCCTAGATTTTGGATCATCTTTACTATCATTACTCTGAATTCTTTTTCAGGTAGACTGCCTCTTTCCTTTTCATTTGTTTGGTCTGGTGGGTTTTTACCTTGCTCCTTCATCTGCTGTGTGTTTCTCTGTCTTCTCATTTTACTTAATTTATTGTGTTTGGGTTTCCTTTCTGCAGGCTGCAAGTTCATAATTCCCGTTGTTTTGGTGTCTGTCCGCAGAGTCTAAAGTTGGTTTAGTGGGTTGTGTAGGCTTCCTGGTGGAGGGGACTGGTGCATTTGTTCTGGTTGATGAGGATGGATCTTATCCAGGACCGCATCTGGTGGTGTGTTTTGGGGTGTCTGTGACCTTATTATGATTTTAGGCATCCTCTCTGCTAATGTGTAAGGTTGTGTTCCTGTCTTGCTAGTTGTCTGGCATAGGGTGTCCAGCACTGTAGCTTGCTGGTCATTGAGTTGAGCTGGATCTTAACATTGAGATGGAGATCCCTGGGAGAGCTTTCACCATTTGATGAAGCTGGGAGGTCTCTGTTTGACCAATGTCCTGAACTCGACTTTCCCACCTCAGGGGCACAGGCCTGACACCCAGCTGGATCACCAAGACCCTGTCAGCCACAGGGCTCCCACGTCTACACTTGCTCCCAAAGTCCACAGCCTCAATTTTGGGGTGATTTGTTGTAGAGATGCAAGGTACATCAAGTTGATTGTGGAGATTTAATCCAGTGCTCCTGTGGCTGCTGGGAGAGATTTCCCTTTCTCTTTTTTTCTGCACAGCTCCTGGGGTTCAGCCTTGGATTTGCCCCACCTACGTATGTATGTTGCCTGATAGCATCTGTTCTTCACTCAGACAGGACGGGGTTAAAGTAGCAGCTGATTAGGGTCCTCTGGCTCACTCAGGCCCAGGGTGAGTGAGGGGTAGGGAATGCAGGGCGAGCCTGCGGAGGGCAGAGCCCAGCATGATGCCCGCAGCCTGAGGTGTGCCATTTGTTTTCCCGGGGACTTTGTCCATGGATCACGGGACCCTGGTAGTGGTGGACTGCACACACTCCCGGGAGGAGAGGTTTGGATAGTGACCTGTGCTTGCACACAGGATTCTTCCGGCATCAACAGCAGCATTAACATTTATGCCTGTCTCTGGTGTCCACTCTTATAGCCGCAGCTCATGCCCATCTCTGGAACTCCTTTAGGTGGGGCTCTGAATCCCCTCTCCTCGTGCACCCCAAAACAATTTTCTCTTGCCTCTTAGGCAGTTCCAGACATTTTCCTGACTCCCTCCCAGCTAGGTGTGGTGCACTAACCCCTTTCAGGCTGTTTTCATGCAGCCCACCCCAGTCCTTTTCCTGGAATCTGACCTCCGAACCCAGAGCCTCAGCTCCCAGCCCCCACTCTTCCTGGTGGGTGAGCAGACAAGCCTCTCAGGCTGGTGAGTACTGGTCATCACTGACCCTCTGTGCAGGAATCTCTCTTCTTTGCCCTCTGCACCTTTGTTGCTGTGCTCTCCTCTGTGGCTCCAAAACTTCCCTCCCGTCACCACTGTCTCCACAAATGAAGGGGCTTCCTAGTTTGTGGAAACTTTTCCTACTCACAGCTCCTTCCCAGACGTGCAGGCCCTGTCCCTATTCTTTTGTCTCTGTTTTTTCTTTTTTCTTTCACCCTACCCAGGTATGTGGGGAATTTCTTGCCTTTTGAGAAGTCTGAAGTCTTCTGCCAGCATTCAGTGGGTGTTCTGTAGGAGTTGCTCCACATGTAGATGTATTTCTGTTGTATTTGCGGGGAGGAAGGTGATCTCCATGTTTTACTCCTCCACCATCTTGAAGGTCTCTCGTGAGTGCCTTTTATGTCCTAAGTGGGTGCTAGGTGTTGAGTGAGTGAGAAAGACTTGTTCTAAGGCCTCCTGGAGCTCACGATTTAATGGGAGTTAATGTAATTGGGGAGAAATTAGACTCTTGCCTTGTGATTTTGAACTCTCTGGGTTCCAACTTTCTCAGTTATCTGATGAGGCACAGATGCACTCTAACCATGAGATGAGAGTCCAGTAAAGTTTTAAAGTCCTGGACAAAAGGCAAACATTGTCAGTCACACTTACTCATGCCACATCAAATCATATTCAACATAACTACTGGGAAAGTCATTTCCAAACTCGTTCAACTCCCATCACAGTACAGTGATTACAGTCAGCAATATTAATAATTTTATAGCTCTAATTCCCTTTGAAACTAGCCTGTTTGAACTCTAAATCCAAAATGATAGTTCTGATGACATTATTATGATCAATATTAAAATCAGTCATGCCTGGAGTGTGACATGACAACTGTCTGGCAGCTGTATGAAGTACTACAAATAGATGAGGATGGTAACAGGAAAGCAACTTCTTTAGATGAAATTTCAAGAGGCATAGCATGTGGCTTCCTAGCTTGGAATGCCTCCAGGATCATTAGAATTACCAACCATCCTGCACTCGTGGAACATAACATGGGTCATCTTGGTTTTCCATCTGAAAGACATCATCTCTCACAGCCAAAGGTCTGATGGTTACAGCACAACACATGAGGAATTAGTGGGGTAGTAAATCACTGCAACACTTTCTGCAAGCAAGGTCTTGCTTCAGTTCTTTTAGTGTGGAAAAGAGTCTGAAGATCTTGAACTGCTAATGCCCTGAGCTTACTTTTACTCCATAGTTACTTTCCCCACCATTAGTGGGATTGTGCTCAGGGAGTGCTAATTTTAATATTGCCTTAAGAAAAGCATAATTAGAAAGGTAAATCTGCTGAGGGGACAATCAAATTATATCTTCTGTGTGTGTTTCTGTGTGTGTGCTTTAACCAGAATATTCCAAATTATGTCCATTCTGCTAGCACCATGGTTGATGAATGTATGCATTAATCTCTTCCAATATTCAAGTATAATCAAAAGATGAATTTTATGGCTATCCATGTCTAAAGTTGTCTGAAATCAGTTTTGAGGTCAAAGCAATGTGTACATAATTGCAAATTATATGTATATAAAAATTTTAAGTCTCTATATATTTCTGACTTTAAAAGTAGTAGAAGCTTTCAGTAGAAAAATCTTAAAATATAAATAAGTAATTACTGGAATAATAACTACAGTCAGCCCACTATATCTTTGGGGTCCACATCCATGGATTCAACCAACCTTGAATCAAAATTCTTCCCTCCAAATCCAGAAAGTTCCAAAAAGCAAAACTTCAATTTGCTGGCAACTATGTACATAATATTTACATTGTATTTATTACTTTTAACATAGCATTTACATTGTATTAGGTATTACAAGTAATCTAGAGATGATTTAACACATATGGGAATCCTCCCATATAGTTATATGCATGTACTATGCCATTTTATATAAGGGTTGGTTCCTGGAATACCCCTTGCAACTATCTAGGGATCACTGTATCAGTAATCTGTTTATCCACTGATAACATTATAGGATTAACATGTTGATGTATTTCGCTAATTTGTATGCATGTACATAATTTAAATCACATATGTGTTTGTATCGGTATTAGAATGTTGTCATTCATTGTACTAGTCTTTTTTGGTGGTGGTGTTGTTTCCTGATGCTACCAAAATTGGAGTCTTCCCTTATTAAAAAATGAGGGAAATATTTTCCAGAATAAGTCCAGATTTATCATCAAGCAAATATATTAAATTAAATGTTTAATATAAAAGAAATTAGCATGTTGTGTCTTTAGGAAAAGTCTACTAAGCCAATTTAATCTTGGGTCAACACAATTCATCAAGAAAGGGCAGAGAGGACTAAAAGTGCTATAAAATTTTTTTCACCTTTATTATAAAATAGTGCTCATTTGTGTCCCTTTTTATTCAATATAGTTCTGCTGGCTTTGCAGCATAAACCAGAGGTGCCTGGAAAGTTTATTTAAAAATTTGGGAAAAGAAGTGGAGAAAAGTGTAATGATATTAATGTGTCTCATTAATTGTAGAGAGTGTAACCTCATTTACTCAACTCCCTTGGGGAGACTGTTGCTGCTTTAAATGGAGAACAACCAGCAAAATTGGGAACCAAGAGTCTGAAAGCTTAAAACAAGTTTCTCCTTCAGAGACAAAAAGTCATGTTCCAAAGAAAGCATAGTCTCTGCTTTGTCCATTTAAAGCTGAACAAAATGTAGTGGAATTGAAGAATGCAAGGGAACATGAAACAGCTGTGAAATCCTGGGGGTTGAGGGGGAGAAGAGGCTGAGTAAAAGTGGAATTTTCGATAACTACATCAGCATTATCTTTCCCAGTGGTGACTGCCAAAATTGTATTTGTTTATAGTTTCTTGAAGATAAAGAACTAACTTTGAGCTGAGGGAGAAATCCTCTATTTCCCTGAGAAATGAAGGCATTGGAGATTCTCTTGCAAAGTCTGGAAATCGTGCCAGACAGGCCTGCCTGTGGGGTATTTCCTGCCTAATTTGCAGTCCTGAGGGGTGATGCTATGCTCCAGAAAAACATCCATATTAAATTGTGCTATTAATTGGGGAAAAGTTCAGAGGTGGGAATGATACACTCGAATGCAGTTTACCTAAGTAGCCTTGAGCCTGCAAACTAGTGTCTTTCTCAGGCTGAGTTTCTTCAGATTAGCCCTGTGGTTTGGGAGAAATATGGTTGACCCCTGGTTTGTGAGCCTGTAATTCATTCCCTCATTGAGTCATAAAGTTTCCATCATGTTGTGTTACATTATTTTATAGAGCTTTACATAGAAACAAAACTCTTTCATATGGTGTATGACACCCTCCATGATTCAGCCTTGCCTCCAACATCCTTCTTCCTCTTTCTCAACATCTTTCTCACGAGCTAGTCATTCTAACTTGGTAGTTCACATCTGTGCTCTAACTAAACCATGCTCTTTGGGGCATGCAGATAATGTCTCGAGCTTTGTAACGCCTGCAACTAACACAGATCTTTGCACGTTGCACTTGACAGAAACCAATGCACATTTATTTATCCACTGAATTTTCAGGCTACTGCAGGCAGCAGTGAAATGCTCATTGCCAAACATATGTGGCTAAAAATGGCCTTTTTTCTTTTTCCTACTGAAATGCTTCATAGTACCTGATTTGTTTTCATAGGACATAGGTGTAATAAGAATTTTTCTTTCCCTGTGATTTTTCAAAGGAAATAGTTCTACTAATATGGAAAAAATATCTAGGGTGAGTGATCAAGCTTCAAATGAGATTCAGCACTTTTTGTGAGTTCCTTAATAATAAAAGCCATGTTCCATAGCAATTCCATAGCACTGTTATTGTTCCATAACAATGAGTAAGAAATAATTCTTTCCCTTAAGGAGCTTAAGAGATGGGAAAAGATAAGCATACCCACTACAAATAGATTTGATCAGATAAACTGTGGTCAGTATTGTGGAACCCTGAGGAAGAGTGATGAATTCCTACTGGTTTTATGGAAATGTGACAGTAAATGTGGATCCCAAAGAACATGTAGATTTGGTAGGTGGAACCAAAGCACAGGGCATATTGAGAGGAAGAGATAGACTGGGTAAAGATCCAGAAGTGGCAGAAGTGTTTGTAGCTAAGTTCACCGCCAATTAGGGAAGATGAAGAATATCAGGAAAAATTGATAAAGAAATAGGGAATGGCTAAGCCCTCATTCTTCTGGGACCATTTTGGGAATATCAAAGTGATGCTGCATAAGCTAGTGATGCTGAAGAGACAAAGCTGGTAGAACCCACTGTTTTAAGATGTTGTTAGGTACAGAAGCAGCAAGACTAGGTCTCCTACCAAAAAAGAGTCCAGGACCTGTGAGGTCAGAGAGATGGCTTAGTAGACAGGCTGGGTTGCTGTGCATCCTCACCTGGAAAGCAGAGTAGGGGTCCTGTTATACAGAATTTAATACAAGGCTACAAACAGCTGATTCACCCAAAGAATCACTAGTTGCCACAGGGGAGGAAAGCAAAGTATATGAGAAATGTACATATTAATGATATTATATTTGGGATGGGGAGATGTAATACCCAACATAAATAACAGTTCATATGTTATTTCTACACAAAACTGGTGAAACTTTACTGGGTACAGGTGGCAAGCTAGGAAGTAGAAACCCAAAGTTCAATATAGCACTTGTCTGTAGGATCTCCTGGTCCACTGGGGAAGATGAGTGCATATAAATGAATTGAAATTTGATACAACAGGGATTTTCTTTTTCTTTTGAATAAAGTATTTATTTATTTATTTTAACATCTTTATTGGAGTATAATTGCTTTACAATGGTGTGTTACTTTCTGCTGTATAACAAACTGAATCAGCTATACATATACATATATCTGCATATCTCCTCCCTCTTGCATCCCCCTCTCACCCTCCCTATTCCACGCTTCTAGTTGGTCACAAAGCACTGAGCTGAACTCCCTATGCTATGTGGCTGCTTCCCACAACTATCTATATTATATTTGGTAGTGTACATATGTCCATGCCACTCTCTCACTTCGTCCCAGCATACCCTTCCCACTCCCCTTGTCCTCAAGTCCATTCTCTATGTCTACGTCTTTATTCCTGTCTTGCCCCTAGGTTCCTCAGAACCTTTTTTTTTTTTTTAGATTCCATATATATGTGTTAGCATACAGTATTTATTTTTCTCTTTCTAACTTACTTCAATCTGTATGACAGTCTCTAGGTCCAACCACTTCACTACAAATAACTCAATTTTGTTTCTTTTTATGGCTGAGTAATATTCCATTGCATATATGTGCCACATCTTCTTTATCCATTCATCTGTCGATGGACACTTAGGTTGTTTCCATGTCCTGGTTATTATAAATAGTGCTGTGATGAACATTGTGGTACATAACTCTTTTTGAATGACGGTTTTCTCAGGGTGTATGCCCAGTAGTATGATTGCTGGGTCTTTTCTCAGGGTATATGCACAGTAGTATGATTGCTGGGTCTTAAAACTAAAAACATTTTCTGTTTTTAGTTTTGTAAGGAACCTCCATACTGTTCTCCATAGAGGCAGTAGAAATTTACATTCCCACCAATGTTTTCTCCACACCCTCTCCAGCATTTATTGTTTGTAGATTTTTTGATGATGGCAATTCTGACTGGTGTGAGATGATATCTCACTGTAGTTTTGATTTGCATTTCTCTAATGATTAGTGATATTGCACATCCTTTCATGTGTTTGTTGGCAATCTGTATATCTTCTTTGGAGAAATGTCTATTTAGGTCTTCTGCCCATTTTTGGATTGTGTTGTTTGTTTTTTGATATTGAGCTGCTTGTATATTTTGGAGATTTGTCCTTTGTCACTTGCTTCATTTGCAAATATTTTCTCCCATTCGGAGGGTTGTCTTTTCGTCTTGTTTATGTTTTCATTTTCAATGCAAAAGATTTTAAGTTTCATTAGGTCCCATTGGTTTATTTTTATTTCCATTTCTCTAGGAGGGGGTCAAAAAGGATCTTGCTTTGATTTATGTCATGTAATGTTCTGCCTATGTTTTCCTCTAAGAATTTTATAGTTTCTGGCCTTACATTTAGGTCTTTAATCCAGTTGAGTTTATTTTTGTGTATAGTGTTAGGGAGTGTTCTAATTTCATTCTTTTACATGTAGCTGTCCAGTTTTCCCAGCACCACTTATTGAAGAGGCTGTCTTTTCTCCACTGTATATTCTTGCTTCCTTTATCAAAGATAAGGTGACCATATGTGTGTGGGTTTATCTCTGGGCTTTCTATCCTGTTCCATTGATCTATATTTCTGTTTTTGTGTCAGTACCATACTGTCTTGATGACTGTATCTTTGTAGTATAGTCTGAAGTCTGGGAGCATGATTCCTCCAGCGCTGTTTTTCTTTCTCAAGATTGCTTTGGCTATTCAGAGTCTTTTGTGTTTTCATGCAAATTGTGAATTGTTTTGTTCTAGTTCTGTGAAAAATGCCACTGGTTGTTTGATAGGGATTGCATTGAATCTGCAGATTGCTTTGGGTAGTTTAGTCATTTTCACGAGGTTGATTCTTCCAATCCAAGAACATGGTACATCTCTCCATCTGTTTGTATCATCCTTAATTTCTTTCATCAGTGTCTTATAGTTTTCTTCATACAGGTCTTTTGTCTCCTTAGGTAGGTTTATTCCTAGGTATTTAATTCTTTAGGTTGCAGTGGTAAATGGGAGTGTTTCCTTAATTTCTCTTTCAGATTTTTCATCATTAGTGTATTGGCAGAGTGCAAGAGATTTCTGTGCACTAGTTTTCTATCCTGTTACTTTACCAAATTCATTGATCAGCTCTAGTAGTTTTCTGGTAGCGTCTTTAGGATTCTCTATGTATAGTATCATGTCGTCTGCATACAGTGACAGTTTTACTCCTTTTCTGATTTGGAGTCCTTTTATTTCTTTTTCTTCTCTGATTGCTGTGGCTAAAACTTACAAAACTATGTTGAATAATAGTGCTGAGAGTGGACTACTTTGTATTGTTCCTGATCTTAATGGAAATGGTTTCAGATTTTAAACATTGAGAACAATGCTGGCTGTGGGTTTGTCATATATGGCCTTTATTATGTTGAGTTAAGCTGCCTTTATGCCCAATTTCTGGAGGTTTTTTTATCATAAATGAGTGTTGAGTTTTGTTGAAAGCTTTTCTGCATCTATTGAGATGGTCATATGGTTTTTCTCCTCCAATTTGTTAATATCGAGTATCACATTGTTTAATTTGCGTATATTGAAGAATTCTTGAATTCCTGGTAAAAACCCTACTTGATCATGGTGTATGATCCTTTTAATGTGCTGTTGGACTCTGTTTGCTAGTATTTTGTTGAGGGTTTTTGCATCTATGTCCATCTGTGATATTAGCCTGTAGTTTTCTTTCATTGTGACATCTTTGTCTGGTTTTGGTATCAGGATGATGGTGACCTCATAGAATGGGTTGGGAGTGTTCCTCCCTCTGCTATATTTTGGAAGAGTTTGAGAAAGATTGGTGTTAGCTCTTCTCTAAATGTTTGATAGAATTCACCTGTGAAGCTATGTGGTCCTGGACTTTTGTTTGTTAGTAGCTTTTAATCAATCACAGTTTCAATGTCAGTGCTTGTGATTGTTCTGTTTATATTTTCTATTATTTCCTGGTTCAGTCTCAGAAGTTTCCCAGGTTGTCCATTTTATTGACATATAGTTGCTTGTAGTAATCTCTGATGATCCTTTGTATTTATGCAGTGTCAGTTGTTACTTCTCCTTTTTCATATCTAATTCTATTGATTTGAGTCTTCTCCCTTTTTTCTTAATGAATCTGGCTAATGGTTAATCAATTATGTTTATCTTCTCAAAGAACCAGCTTTTAGTTTTATTGTTCCTTGCTTTCATTTCCTTCATTTCTTTTTCATTTATGTCTGCTCTGATCTTTATGATTTCTTTCCTTCTGCTAACTTTGGGGGTTTTTTGTTCTTCTTTCTCTAATTGCTTTAGGTATAAGGTTAGGTTGTTTATTTGAGATGTTTCTTGTTTCTTGATGTAGGATTGTATTGCTATATACTTCCCACTTAGAACTGCTTTTGCTGCATCCCACAGGTTTTAGGTTGTCGTGTTTTCATTGTCTTTTATTTCTAGGTATTTTTGATTTCCTCTTTCATTTCTTCAGTGATCTTTTGTTTATTTAGTAGTGTATTGTGTCACTTCTGTGTGTGTATTTTTTACAGATTTTTTTCCTGTATTTGATATCTAGTCTCATAGTGTTTTGGTCAGAAAAGATACTTGATATGATGTCAATTTTCTTAAATTTACCAGTGCTTTATTTGTGACTCAAGATATGATCTATCCTGGAGACTGTTCCATGAGAACTTGAGAAGAAAGCGTAATCTGCTGTTTTTGGATGGAATGTCCTGTAATATCAATTAAGTCCATCTTGTTTAACATGTCATTTTAAGCTTGTGTTTCCTTATTTATTTTCATTTTGGATGATCTGTCCATTGGTGAAAGTGGGGTGTTAAAGTCTCCTACTATGATTGTGTTACTGTGGATTTCCCCTTTTATGGCTGTTAGTATTTGTCTTATGTATTGAGGTGCTCCAATGTTGGGTGCATAAATATTTACAATTGTTATATCTTCTTCTTGGATTGATCCCTTGATCATTAGATACTGCCCTTCTTTGTCTCTTATAATAGTCTTTATTTTAAAGTCTCTTTTGTCTGATATGAGAATTACTACTCCAGCTTTCTTTTGATTTCCAGTTGCATGCAGTATCTTTTTCCATCCCCTCACTTTCAGTCTGTATGTGTCCCTAGGTCTGAAGTTGGTCTCCTGAAGACCACATATATACAGGTCTTTTTTTTTTTTTTTAATCTATTCAGCCATTCTATGCCTTTTGGTTGGAGCATTTCATCTATTTACATTTAAGGGAGTTATTGATATGTTTGTTCTTTTTCCCATTTTTTAATTGTTCTGTGTTTGCTATTTTAAGTCTTTTCCTTGTCTCTTGTTTCCTGTCTAGAAAAGTTTCTCTTGTATTTCTTGTGAAGCTGGTTTGGTGGTACTGAATTCTCTTAGCTTTTGCTTGTCTGTAAAGGTTTTAATTTCTCTGTCAAATCTGAATGAGATCCTTGCTTGGTAGAGTAATCTTGGTTGTAGGTTTTTCCCTTTGATCTCTTTAAATATGTCCTGTCACTCTGTTCTGGCTTTCAGTATTTCTGCTGAAAGATCAGCTGTTAACCTTATAGGGATTCTCTTGTATGTTAATTGTTGCTTTTTCCTTGTTGCTTTTTATATTTTTTTCTTTCTGTTTATTTTTTGATATTTTGATTAATAGGTGTCTTGGTGTGTTTCTCCTTGGATTTATCCTGTATGGGACTCTCTGCACTTCTGGACTTGATTGACTATTTCCTTTCCCATATTAGGGAAGTTTTCAACTATAATCTCTTCAAATATTTTCTCAGTTCTTTTCTTTTTATCTTCTTCTGGGACACCTATAATTTGAATGTTGGTGTGTTTTATGTTGTCACAGAGGTCTCTGAGATTGTACTCAATTCTTTTCAGCCTTTTTTCTTTATTCTGCTCTGCGGTAGTTATTTCACTATTTTATCTTCTGGGTCACTTGTCTGTTCTCTCTCAGTTATTCTGCTATTGATTCCTTCTGGAGAATTTTTAATTTCATTTATTCTGTTTTTCATCACTCTTTGTTTGCTCTTTAGTTCTTCTAAATCCCTGTTATATGTTTCTTTTATTTTCTCCATTCTATTTCCAAGATTTTGGATCATCTTTACCATCATTACTATGAATTCTTTTTCAGATAGACTGCCTATTTCCTCTTCATTTGTTTGGCCTTGTGGGTTTTTACCTTGCTCATTCATCTGCTGTGTATTTCTTGTTTGGGGTCTCCTTTTTGCAGGCTGCAAGTTTGTAGTTCCCGTTGTTTTTTGGTGTCTGCTCCCAGTGAGTAAGTTTGGTTCAGTGGCTTGTATAGGCTTCCTGGTGGAGGTGACTTGTGCCTGTGTTCTGGTTTATGATGATGGATCTTGTATTTTTGGTGGGCAGGACCATGTTCAGTGGTGTGTTATGGGGTTTCTGTGAATTTATTATTATTTTCGACAGCCTCTCTGCTAATGAATGTGGTTGTGTTCCTGTCTTGTTGGTTGTTTTGCATAAGTTGTCCAGCACTGTATCTCTCTGGTCATTGAGTGGAGCTGGGTCTTAGCGCTGAGATGAAGATCTCTAGGAGATCTTTTGCTGTTTGATATTACATGGGGCTGGGAGGTCTCTGGTGTTCCAATGTCCTGAATTCAGCTCTCCCACCTCAAAGGGTGAGGCCTGACACCCGGCCAGAGCACCAAGACCCTGTCAGCCACACAGCTCAGAAGAAAAGGGAGAAATAAAAGAAAGAAATAATAAATAAATAAATAAATAAAATTTATTAAAACAGAAAAAAATATTAAAAATAAAAAAGTAATAAAAAAGAAAGAGAGAAAGAAATAAGAGATCTACCAAACTAAAAAACAAATCCACCAATGCTAACAAGCACTAAAAATTCTCCAAAAAAAACCCCAAAACAACAGACAGAATCCTAGGACAAATGGTAAAATCAAAGCTATACAGAAAAAATCACACAACGTAGCATACACATACACACACACAAAAAGAGAAAAATGAATAAAAGTATATATATATATATATATATTTTTAAAAAGGAAGAGAGAAACCAAATAAATAAACAAAGCTACGGCTGATAATAAGCTCTAAATAGTAAACTAATATAAACATAAAACCAGAAATAAATTAGATGCAGAAAGCAAACCCCAAGTCTATAGTTGCTCCCAAAGTTCACTGTCTGGAATTTGGGATGATTCATTTTCTATTCAGGTATTCCACAGATGCAGGGTACATCCAATTGATCATGGAGTTTTAATCCACTGCTCCTGAGGCTGCTGGGAGAAATTTCCCTTTCTCTTCTTTGTTCACACAGATCCTGGGGTTCAGCTTTGAATTTGGCCCCACCTCTGTGTGTAGGTCTCCTGAGGGCATCTGTTCTTCACCCAGATAAGATGGGGTTAAAGTAGAAGCTGATTAGGGGTCTCTGGCTCACTCAAGCTGGGGGCAGGGTGTGGTACGGAATGCGGATGAGCCTGGGGCGGCAGAGGCCAGCCTGACATTGCACCAGTCTGAGGTGCACTGTGTGTTCTCCCTGTCCCTGGATCATGGGACCCTGGCAGTGGCAGACTGCACAGGCTCCTGAGAGGGGAGGTGTGGATAGTGACCTGTGCTTGCCCACAGTATTCTTGGTGGTTAAAGCAGCAGCCTTATCATCTCATGCTCATTTCTGGTGCCCATGCTGCTAGCCGTGGCTCACGCCCCTGACAGAGATTTTCAAAGATTTAGTTTCAGAACACCTTTACACTCTTAAAAATTATTGAGGGGTCTCCAAGAGATTTTGTTTGTATGGATTATATCTTTCAATATTCTCTATATTAGGAATTAGAAGGGAAAAAAGCTTAAAATATTTATTCATGAAATTTATTTTTAAAAGACTATTAGAAACCCATCACATATTACCATCAGAGTGGTGATGTCATCCCATATCCTGTAGCTTCTGGAAAATGCCACTGTACGATTTTGAGGAAAGGAGAGTGGAAAAGGCAAATCATGTTTTAGTCTTCTTATGAAAAATAATATTGGACTCACAAATCCCTAAAAGGATGTCAGGGATTCTGATAGGTTCCTGGATCACAGTGTTACAACAACTCTAATAGGACAAGAGCTCTAATAAGAAAAAAATGGGTAAACTGCAGCTGGTACCCAAACTATAGAACAGTTTGTACTATTTTGTGTAATATAAGAATGAATAATAAATGTTACTAGCTGTCAAACCCATATATCTCATTTAATATTCAAAATGACTATCAAGTATGACTTAACGTCTGTACTTTTCAGATGAAAAATTTAGCTTCTGAAGGTTTAAATAAATTTCTCAGACATAAACAAGAAGTTAGTGGCAAGTCTGGAATCCAAACCAGGCCCATTTTACTCCACATCCACAACTATGACTCTGGCTAGCAGCTCAGTGTATAATTACATAACAGTACTATCCAATTCTTAATCAGGCCTTATTATTTGCCAATCATTGGGCTAAACCTCTATGCTCAGAATCATTATCCCATTTAATTCTTACAACATTAGAAGGTAAGTGTTCTTATTATCCCCACTTTATGTATGTGTAGTCCTGTTGGAGAAGCTAAGTAATTGGTCTGAAGTCATAAAATTAGAAAGCAGTAGAGCTAACATCAGTGCCCAGATTTTCCTGATGTCAAAATGAGGTTTTTCAATACAACACCCTGGAAGAGTAACTATCCCAAATAACAATACAATAATAGCTAAGATGCATCAAGTGCAAAGCCTTTTTGATACACTAACCTATTTAATTCTCAAAGATGAGTCCTTGTTAAAGATGGAAAATGCTAGAGAATCAAAGTAGTATGAGATCTGAATGACACATAAGAACTGAAGAAAACAAACCAAGAAATAGCTTTCCAGAAGACATGGGTCAGGAAAAGATCATTCACAGGCCATGCATACGACATCAGGTGTCAGGTATGGGTGGGAAATGGGATTCTTAGGGCTCATCTAAGTCCTGGAGGAAACAGCTCATGATCTGAAAAGAACAAGGACCCCAAAATTTTAAAAATCAATATTCTTTGTGTCATTCAGAAGGCAAGCGGTCCATTTCTATTTTGTATATAAGTTCATTTGTATCATTTTTTTTAAGATTCCATATGGTTACCAAAGGAGAAACGTGGGGGAAGGGATAAATTAGGAGTTTGGGCTTAATATATACACATTACTGTATATAAGATAGATAACCAGAACAGACCTACTATATAACACAGAGAATTATACTCAATATTTTGTACTAACCTATAAGGGAAAATAATCTGAGAAAGTATATATATATATATATATATACACATATATATATATATGTGTATATATATATATATATACACACACATACACACACTCTAAGTATATATACTAAATATATATATATGGGTGTGGTTGTGTTCCTGTCTTGCTGGACACCTGAAACTGACACAAATTGTAAATCAACTATACTTCAGTTTAAAATAAAGGAAAGTGGTCCAATTTCTTCCCATCCCCTTCTTGCCTTTCTTCCTCACTTAATTTGACTACAGAATGGGTTTCTCCCTCTATGGTTCTAGCCAGGGAGGATGCCTCAGGTTCTGTTCCTAGTGGTGAAATGTCACCACAGTAGACTATTTGCAATGCAAATCTCCAGACTTCAGCATCCGAGATTGATGTCCCCAGTGAGAACACACTTAGCTGCTGGGCTGGCTCTGAGTGTAAGTAACATAAGGTTTCTTCCAGCCTCGAGTGGTTGTCAGAGGTAACAAAGCAGGGCTGGGGAGAGATGAGCAGTGTGTCCTTCAGACACCAGCCATTAACAGCACATGGTATTAATGCATCTAAATCTGGTTGGGGCCACCAAGTCTCAGAGGAGGGCAGATGGCATACCCAAGCTGGAGCAGAGGACAAGGGGACTTTCCACAGACTATTCTGGAGCCTAATGAGAGGGAGCAGAACCCATAGAGGCAGAGCACCTGTCTGCGTCAGACTCCCATTTACATTCCCAGCGTTTCTGGGCAGCTTAGGGTGGTGTCCTGTGGTCTTCAGGCAGGGATCAGAGATCCCACAGTTCCCTGGGAAACCAGTCCTGACGGCTGAGATGAGCTGTGTGCCCCCGGGGTGGGGTGCACGGGATAGTGTTGGGGTACTTGAAACTGGGCTAGGCTCTTTTGGTGCAAGAAATTCACAAGAAAGTTTGGAAATGATCTGGAAAAAAATTAAAAATCCATATGAAACCCATCTTTTCTTTTATGCTGTAGTTGTAATTTTAAAAAGCAGCTTTTATTTAATACATTATCATCAGTGGAGAGTTTGATTGGTTGACAGCTATGTGGAAGGAGGCTCTCTGTCAGGGCCTAGAAATTACAGTTGTGAATCTATACCTTGGCTCATTTTCTAGATTTTTCCTTAGATTAATGTTTCTAAGAACCCCAGGAAAAAGAAAACATACACCAATGAGAAATAAAGCATAACCATGAAACTCCTTTTGTAATTGTAGTTTAGAGGATCAATATAGAAAACAGAAAATATTGGTAGAAAATTAATTTCTTTTGGGAGTCACAAAATATCTAAATATCTAGAACTGATGACTGTGAACATTTTGTCTTTGGCTTTCTAGATGCACACACACACACACACACACACAAATGCACACTCAGCTTATAAATTAGCATAATCACGTGGCAATTGCAAGAAACAGGAAATAGTAGGAAATAGCAATTTTCTATCATTTTAACAGCTGCTGAGTATTAGATTATACACATGCACCACCATCAGACTTACTTGTCCCCCAGAGCTGGGCACTTAAATTTGTTTTGCTATTTTAAAAAAATTACAATAAATGTTAACATGATTTCATCTTTAAGCATTTGTCTGGTTAAATATTTTTATTTCTAAATACAAAATTGTGGAGATCATTTTTTACTCTGTTATTTTCTATTGGTCTTTCTTATTTGCACTCATAACTTCCAGGCACCTTTTAAATAAAATGATTTGGAAGAAACTTTCTCTTTTGGTCAACATAGAATTGACAACATTTCTCTCAACTTTCAAATTTGGGCCACCTTGGGAACAGGCAGAAACAAAAGTATGATGTAAATAGTAAGACCCTGGCATTGTTTTTTCTCCTACCATTGTCAGGTTGAGCTTCTATATCTATTAGTGAAGATAATGTACAATATTCAAATGTGTTAGCCTAAAAATTCATTTATAAATTGGACACTTGGAACTGGGAAAATATTTTTCCATATAAATAATACAAAAAATATGTGTACATCTCCCAAGAGAATAAAACGAAGCTTACAAAACCCTTGCAATAATAATACTTAACATTATGGAGCACCTTCTAATGTCAAGCAATTTATATTAATCACCTTTAATCCATATGGACCCTAAATTATTTATATTTGTAATTTTTCATTGTAAACAGTATGATGAAGTTACTTTTTCATTTTTAACATTATACATACATTTACTTTATCAATTCATGATGTATTAGAGAATATTAAAAAATTTCATATTTGTTAAGTCATCATTCTCTATTTTGTTATAGTCTTAAAGAACTTGAAAAATAAGCAGCGAAGTTACATAAGAAATAGTCTTTATTTACTTAGGCTTTATTTACCTTTATTTGCTTTATTTGTTTCAGGTAGGAGGTGATCCTGTGAAGATTCCAAAGAGGCCCTCTGATACACTTTCAAGGACTTTACTGAGTGTCAAGACCAGGGTGTCCCTGATCCCTTACCAAGCCAAAATTTCTTTTGCAATTTATGAAATTTTTACCTTGATTGATACAATTAACATAAGTCTACTGCTTGTCATGGATGAGGTAGGCTTTCAGAAACACATGAATTAAAGGTAAACCTTCTTCTTTCACTCAAGGAAATAATTTCTTATATAGCAAGAAATTATAAGAAGACAGCATATGGTAAACTCCCATTCAATGTTAGCTTCATAATTATTTATTTGTGAATTTATAAATACACATATGTGTATTAGGAGTGTTTCCCCTCAGAAAATTCTGCTTTTGTTCTCTTGACTTCCTTTACTTTTTGTTTCTCCTAGTTTCTCCTGGTGTTTCACCCCATCTTTGCCTCTGTTCTTTGGTTTTCCGTCTCTGAGTTTCATGAATTGCAAAAGAAAGTTTCACATAGTAAAAGATCAGGGTCATCATTGGTTTTGACACTCAGTTAAGTCCTTGAAAGTATATCAGAGGGCCTCTTTGGAATCTTCACAGGTCACCTCTTACCTTGAACACTAAACAAATGTAAATAAAGGCTATTTTTCATGTAATTTTATTGCCTTTTATTTTTAGCTCTTTGTTTAGTTCTAACAAAATGGAGAATGATGACATAACAAATATTTTCTTTGGTTTATGTCTCTGAGCCTCATAGCTCTCTCCTCTGACGTGGCCTTTTGGCTTAGTGGGGAATACAGGGGAGATAGCACAGGAGGATCAATCCTGATGGGGGTTATACCCTTGAATGCCCCTCAAAGTTCTAAATTATTTCTGAACTTTATACACGTCTTTTCTCTGACTACAGGGTTAAGACTTTTTAAAAGTTATTTAAAACAAATAATCCTAAAAATAAGTTTGCACAATTAAAATACTTTATTTATTTTAAATAATGGAAATTACCCAATTCATGAAGATCACAAGCCACATCTATAATATATCAGCAATGATCTTCAATTCTTTAAAATGGTATGTAGCGAGTGCAGTAACATGTCACTTGCTCAGAAAGTTAAGCGCACTGTCTTACATGGTTTTTGCTGTTATTTCACATTAGTTTTATCACCCATACTTAATTCCCAACAAATTTTTTTTTTTTTTTTTTTTTTTTTGCGGTACGCGGGCCTCTCACCATTGTGGCCTCTCCCATTGTGGAGCACAGGCTCCAGATGCGCAGGGTCAATGGCCATGGTTCACAGGCCTAGCTGCTCCGCAGCATGTGGGATCTTCCCGGACCGGGGTGCGAACCCATGTCACCTGTATCGGCAGGCGGACTCTCAACGACTGCGCCACCAGGGGAGCCCCAGCAACAAATATTTTTGATGATTGTTATGAACTGTGTGTTTGTAACCCTCTGATTCATATATTGAAGCCCTAACCCCTAATATCATGGTACTAGAAGGTGGGGCCTTCGGGAGGTAATTAGGTTGAAGCACTCATGATGGGATTCGTGTCCTTATAAGAAGAGAAAAAGAATAGACCTCTCTTTTGTCATCATGTGAAGAGATTACAAGAAGGCAACCATCTGCAAATTAGGAAGAAGGCTCTTACAAGAACCAAGTTGTCCAGCACCTTGATTGTGGATTTCCCAGCCTCCAGAACTGTGAGGAATAAATGTTTGCTGTTTAAGCCACCCAGTCTGTGGGATTTTTGTCATAGTAGCCTGAAGACAATGACTAAGACAGTAATTTTCTTTTATCTTGTCTCTCCCAAACTATCAATTTAATTTTTATACTAGCAACAACTCACGCTCATATTTCATCAATTTACATATTCATTAATTAAAGTATATAGTTGCAATAATGATAAACCTGGCATAAAAAGATTTTGAACAAACACACCTGATTTTTGGTCAGAATAATATTAATTCTTTTTAGGCACTGTTCCAAATTTAGCTAAAATGTCTAGGTGTGGCAGCCCACTGAGTAGTCTCCTTAGTACCAGACATAGGTATACATGTGTGTGTATATATATATATATATATATATATATATATATATATATATATATATATATCTGTGCTATAGTGAGAAATAGAGAGAGTATAATATCCTGTAATTCATGATATGGAGGCTGGTTCAAATCCTCTATTCCACTTTTGACCTTGAAGGTATCAGAGAAAGGAAGACCCTGTTCTCAAAGGGTGAGATATCGAGAAAGGAAATTGACTAAGTCCTCTGGTATGAGGTAGCAGACATTCTCCCCCTATTCTCAGTAGAATCTGATATGTATCCAGTGGGGGTGTTTAAAAAGTTCAGAGAGGATCTGTGAGACAGAGGCATGAAGAAACCAGAGGTAAACCTTTAAGAAAGGGAGACATGAGGAAACACTGATGGAAGGCAGTATTGACAAGTAGCACTCACAAGAGAAGGGTTGAACAGGCCAGTCCTTCCATGGTGGAAGTAAAAAAATTCCTATACTAAAGCTTTTATCACAAAGAGAGAGTTGAGCTCAAGTGGGCCTAGAAAATGCTCAATGACCACAGAGGAATCAGGGCAGCAAAGAAAACGACTAAAAAGCTGACATTAGAAGACCACACAATGAATAACCATGGTGAGTTACCTTGGATGTCCTGACTTTGGGACACACTCAGAGCTTTATTTTTCTTTAATATTCAATAACAGTATAATAAAAGCAAATGTGTACAAATTGCTTAGGACTCAGGATTCTTTAAACCCAGAGGCTATTTAATCATTCTAATAATTTTATGAAAGGGATGCAATTCTCATTCCCGTTATTGACTGATGAACCTGAGGCTTAGAGGGTTTTAATAACCCAACTCAAATAGCCTGAAATTCTCACCAAGGTCTCTCACTCCAGAGCCCTTGCTAGGAACTACTGCTATACTTGGTAATGCCCATATTCACATGTACCTTGAAGGTTCTGGCTTTTGTTTATAATTCTTAATTGAGATGGTAAGAGTAAGAGAGGCATATGGGGGACAGAAAATTTGAGAGAAGCTACCCTGGTGTATACAACGGTATACAACCGAAACCATTCCCCTTCGTGCCTGGCAGAGAGAGTGGATTCTAAATGTCCCTCTGTTCTCTCTGTGGTCTTCATTAGAGATTACAACAGTTACTAGATAAAGTTAAAGACTCATGTAGTGATCTTCACATTAATTGGACTGTAATGTATAGCCTTGGTCAAGCACATCTTTCCCAGCACTCCTCTCTACAGACGGCAATCAAGCCACTTACAGAAGATGCACTGGCTACCGAGACCCCAGGGCAACCTTAAGTTTCACTGGCCTTTTAGCGGAAAACACACTTAATTTTCATACTGAAGGGCTATTAAGACTGGGGTTAAAATAAAAAATCTTTTGGAACATAGAATGTCAAATATTGGATAGGAAATGTTTTTCCCTCATATATTTTAGAAGCCCATGAGCATGCCAACCTCTGGTAACTCCACTTCAAGTTGCCAAATTCCTGTTTCATTTCGGTAAATGTGAATTGTAGTGAATAGCTGTATTAGCTCTGTTGCTATTCTGAAAGGAGATCGCTTCCATCAACTCTTTTGCAAGCAGTAGCTATGAAAAACACATGTGTGCCTGGACACCTGTTACATTCATACATTTGTAGAAACAACTACACAGATTTTCTAAACGCATGCACACATCCGTAGATAACACACCATGTGTTCCAAGTTGCTCTAGCTAATTTCAGCTTAGAGAAATCTTCCTAGAAAAAATGTTTTTGTTTAAATAAAAGGACACTCCAAAAGCAGGAGGAACACGCTGCTGTTACACATCGCTTAGAGAAGCAGAGATTCAGTAATTGGAGGATTAATTGGAAGAAAAGTGGAATAGTGGAGAAAGTCTGCATGTGGACTTGGGAAATGTGCATTAAAGCTACTTTGGATCACTTACTTACAAGGTTTCTAACTACCAGTTAGTCAATTAACCTCTCTGACTCTATTGGTCACGGAAGTTTCTTTTTCGGTGAATTTTCTATTGACTCTATTGGTCATGGGAGTTTCTTTTCCAGTGAATTTTCTATTCACATTTATTTTCCCATTTTTTAATGGGAATATTTTTTCTTATAAACTTACAGAAGGTTTCAGTAAATGTGCATTCTGGACACGGATTTTTTTGTTGAATATATGCATGTCAAATACCTTGACCCAGGCTGGTTGTCTGATTCCATCAATATATGATTAGAATTTGGGAAAAGCTAGTGGAAATGCACCTTCGTACCACTCTTTTGAGCTGGACATTGCATATTTTATTATCCAGAAATTTCATGAGATATGTATGAGGGTGTTTCCTGCAGCATTGTTTATAATAGGAACTAATTCTTGCCAAGGCATTACTGTTTCCCAAGAACTCTTTTAAGATTTTCATTTGTACTATGTAATTTAATCCTAAAAATTATGTGGTAGGTACTATTGTTATACCCATATGAGTAAATCAAGGCACTGCAGTTAAATAATTTTCCCCAAATTACAAACAAAAGTAACCCAAAAGGGATTAGAGTCCAGGATTTCTGGCTTCAGAGCTCACACCACTCACAACAACTGTCCTGAAGTGTCATCAGTATAAGACTGAATAAATAGAGTATATTTGATAATTTAATGAAGTACTATTCTGTTAAACTATAGATTTATATGCAACAGCATGGATAAATGTCAAAATGATAAAGAAATGCCAGTTTCAAAAAGAAATGTATAAAAGTAAGCTATCATTTAAAGAACACACAAGACAGTATACAGATATAGATAAATACACATGTATTTTTATGCATTGATGTACCAAAGTTTGCAAATATGATTAGCATTAACAAATGTGAACCTCAAAAGAGAAGTAACCTCTTTAGAGGGTAAGAAGGAAAAATAATCAACATATTTCTTTCTTTCAAAATAAAAAGAGAAAAATGAAGCAAATATGGCAAAATATTTCATCTGTTAAATATGGATAGTGAGTACAAGAATACACTATAAATTGTTTTCCCTACATTTTATGTTTAAAATATTTCACAAATCAAAATTTAAAAAGAAAAAGAGGTAATACATGAGGGTCCTTTGTAAAAACTAGCATACTATACAAATGGGAACTATTTGTTTTGATCATCAAAAGTGAAGCAGAGGGGCTTGATTTCCAAATGTCTGAGTAAAGATTTCTGAAAATCCTCTCCCCTATAAAAGCTATATAAACTCTGCAAATGGATTAAAGGCTTGAAAAATCCATGAAATGTTTATTCAAGAAAAAACAACTAAATTTTAGTCAAAACAGTGAGCCCTGCAGTCTTTTAGCTTGCCATAATCCGATCACTCTCTCCCCAGCTCCATGGGAGCTTTGAAAAGCAATAGTCTCACAACTATAGTAACTGTGAAATCAAGTAGTCTAGCAGCCACCAGAGGAGCCAGAATAGTTTGGAGCTTCCTAAAAAGCCCCAGAGAACTGTCACCCTTTGACTTGCTTGCAGCATGATGAAAAGTCCAGTTTCAGTACTTGTTTTTACTTGACCCAACTCAGAACTCACTCTCTGTCAACAGCCCTAACCTGTATGGTATTTGCTGAAAAGAATCAACAGCAATTGTTTAACATAACAGTTGCCTGAGGTAGTGACACCAGTCAGAGGTAAAACTTAGGGCTTTGTCAGGCTCCGCATAATCAGGAAGTGAAGGCTAAGACAGAGAGGTAGACTGCTTGTCAAAACATTAAAGACATGCTCAACAAAGACTCTCAGCAAAGGTTTGTAGACTCACTGGTTCACGACATTTAAGAAAATCTCTGTTAGCTTACAACTAGGATAACTGAGCACACATCAATTGCCACATAACAAATAATACACACTTTAAAGAAATAGTCAAAAAATACTAAATAACAATAAAACAAATAACAATGACAACAAACCCTAGTGGGAGAGAGAATTGGATTGCTAAAGGTGCCACAGTACATTATTCTAAATGTCTAGATAATCAATAAAAACTTACAAGATACCCCAAAAAACAGGAAAGTATAACCCATACACAGGCAATGGGAAAAACAAGCAGCCAATAGGAACTGACCCTGAGAATTCTAGTAAGATGTTAAACTTACTCGAATTTAAATCAGCTATCATAAATACATGCAAAGAACTAAAGGAAAACATATATAAAAATGAGAAATATGTGTCACCAAAAAAAAGAATATCAGTAAAGAGACAGGAAGTATAAAAAAGAACCAGGTAGAGGGTCCCAGAGGTAAGATGGCGGCTACCCTGGAGTGCAATGTGGTAACGGCGGCAACAGAACCAGAGCTGCTATATGACGAGGAAGCAAAGAGATATGTGTCCTAAAGAAGCTAGCTATTACAGGAATCGAGCAGCCACCTTGATGATGCTCAGAAAGTTCTGGGAAGCTATTGGAGATGCACAGCAGTCAGTGAGGGACATCTACGAGAGGACAAATGCCACCTATCTCTAGGGAATGCTATGGTGGCATGTCGTAGTTTCCAGAGAGCCCTAGAACTGGGTCAAAAAAATGCTCAGGCACAACAGGAGTTCAAGAATGCCAATGCAATCATAGAATATGAGAAAATAGCAGAAAAGGATTTTGAGAAGCGGGATTTTCGGAAGGTTGTTTTCTGCATGCACCATGCCCTAGAATATGCCCCTGCCTGCCATCACTTCAAAATCCTCAAAGCATAATGTTTAGCAATGCTGGGTCATTATCCAGAAGCACAGTGTGTGGCCAGTGACATTTTACGAATGGATTCCACCAATGCCGATGCTCTGTATGTACGAAGTCTTTGCCTTGATTATGAAGATTGCATTGAGAAGGCGGTTCAGTTTTTTTGTCCAAGCTCTCAGGATGGCTCCTGACCATGAGAAGGCCTGCGTCACTTGCAGAAATGCCAAAGTACTTAAAGCAAAGAAAGAAGATGGGAATAAAGCATTTAAAGAAGGAAATTACAAGCTAGCATGTGAACTGTACACAGAAGCCCTGGGGATAGACCCCAATAATATAAGAACAAACGCTAAACTCTACTGTCATCGGGGTATGGCTAATTCCAAGCTTAAGAAACTAGATGATGCAATAGAAGACTGCACAAATGCAGTGAAGCTTGATGACACATATAAAAGCCTACTTGAGAAGAGGTCAGTGTTACATGGACACAGAACACTATGAAGAAGCAGTACGGGACTATGAAAAAGTATATCAGATGGAGAAAACAAAAGAACACAAACAGCTCCTAAAAAATGCACAGCTGGAACTGAAGAAGAGTAAGAGGAAAGATTACTACAAGATTCTTGGAGTAGACAAGAATGCCTCTGAGGACGAGATCAAGAAAGCTTATCGGAAACGGGCCTTGATGCACCATCCAGATCACCACAGTGGAGCCATTGCTGAAGTTCAGAAGGAGGAGGAGAAAAAGTTCAAGGAAGTCAGAGAAGCTTTTACCATTCTCTCTGATCCCAAGAAAAAGACTCGCTATGACAGTGAACAAGACCTGGATGAAGAGGGCATGAAGAGGTCATGCAAACAATATCTTCAAGACATTCTTCGGTGGTCCTGGGGGTTTCAGCTTTGAAGCATCTGGTGCAGGAAACTTGTTTTTCAATTTGGCTAATGAAAGGAAACCATCCAGAACCCAGAGAATGCAGACTTGCTCAGTTTAACCTCCAGTGTGGACACAGCTCGCCTCCTCCCTTCATCATGATCCACGTACTTAGAGCAGTTTCATTCTTTCAATTAGATACCCAGTGTCTGAGTGAGTGGGGTGAAGGAAAGCGAGCCAGCACCAAAGACTGCGGGTAGGGGAGGGAGGTGGGGGTGGACAGGGCAGCTTGTGAATTTTTGTTTTACTGTTTAACTTTATTAAAACAAAACAAAACAAAAAATGAACCAAGTAGAAATTCTACAGTTGGAAAGTAAAACAATTAATATAAAACATTCACTGGGGGGCTCAACAAGGGATTACACTGACAGAAGGAAGAATCAGTTATCACGAATAAGGGTCAATTGAGATTATCCAGTCTGAGAAAGAAAATGAAAAAGGAATAAATAAAAACAACAGGACCTTTTGGTTCTTATGGGACACCATCAAGCTACCAACATATAGCTAATGTAGGCCCCAGAAGGACTGGAGAGAGAGAAAGATGTAGAAAGACTATCTGAAGATGGAATGGTCCAAACTTCCCAAATTTGACCAAAAAGTATTATACTGTAATCTAAGTAGCTCAATAAATTCTATGTAGAATCAACACAAAGAGTTCCATGTTTAGAGACATCTTAGTCAAATTGCTGAAAATCAAGATAATGAAAGAATGCAGAAGTAACAAGAGAAAAGCAACTTATCATCTGCAAGCTATCTTTAGTAAGATAACATCTGACTTTTCATTAGGGATCAGGAAGGTCAGAAGACAGTGGGATGGCATGTTTAAAGTGCTGACATAGAAGATTGTCAACTAAGAATTCTACATCTGGCAAAATTAACCTTGAAAAATGAGGGAGAAATTAAGACATTCTCAAGTAAATAAAATCAGAGAATTCATGGATAGCATGTCTGCTCCACAAGAAATAAAACATTTAACTTCAAGCTGAAATAAAAGGATATTAAACAGTAACTTAAATACACATGAAGAAATAAAGAACACTGGTTGAGGTAAATACATAGGTAAATATAAAAGACAGTATCAGTGTATTTTCATTTGTAACACTTTTCTAATCCTCTCTGATTTTTAAAAACTGCATAAAGCAATCCTTATAAAACTGTGTTCATATGTTTATAGTGTATACATTTGTAATTTGTATGTCCATACAGTGGAGATGAGGGGATAGGAATGGAGCTCATTGGAGCAATCACTTTGTAATTTAGAAATATGTGGAAATTAAACATGTTCCTAAGTAACAAATGGGCAAAGAAGAATCAGTGGGATTCTTCTTTGTAATTTCCCCTATAATTCAAGGGGAAATTACAAAATACTTTGAAGTGAATTAAAATGGTAGCACAAAACTTATGAGACATAGCTAAAGCAGTCATTAGAAGAAAATGTACAGCTGTAAACACTTATATTAAAAAAGAACTTAGATTAATAACTTAACCTTCCACTAGGGGAAAAAATAGTAAAAGGAAAGAATAGTAAACCTAAAGCAAGCAGAAGGAAGGAAATAATACAGATTAGTGCAGAAATTAATGAAAAATAAAGAAGAAAAACAGTAAGGAAAATCAACAAAATAAAAAGTTGGTTCTTGAAAAGATCAACAGAATTGACAAACTATTACCTAGCCTAACTAAGAAAGAAAGAAAATTCCAATTAGGAATAAAAGAAGGACATGACCTAAGACATATATAGAAAGTAAAATATAAGGGAATATTATGAACTATTATGTGCCATCAAACTCAAAATCTAGAAGAAATGAACAAATTCCTAGAAAGATACAAACTACTAAAGCTGCTTTACGAAGAAATAGACGATATAAATAAACCTATAACAAGTAAAGAGAGTGAATTAGTAACAAAAATTCTTTCCACTAAGAAAAGCCCACTCACATAGATTCTACCAAATAGTGAATTCTACCAATTAAAAAAGAATTAACAACAATCATTCACAAACCTTTCCAAAGAAAATACAGATGAGAAACAACTCCCAGCTCATTCTATAAGGCCACTGTTACCCACAGCATATATAAAGATTTAAACACCATAACAAAATGGAATATGCTACAGAAATTCAAGGCTGGTTCAACATACTAAAGTCGATTAATACATTCCATATTATAGAATAAAGGACAAAATTCACATAATTAGCTCAAAAGATGGAGAAAAAATTTTATAATATTCAACACATTTTCATGATAAAATACATAACAAACCTAGGAGTAGAATGGAACTTGCTTAACCTTATAAAGAGCAGCAATGGAAAATCCACAATTAACTTCATATTTAATGGTAAAAGACTGCATGCATTCCCTTAAGATCAAAACAAGACTCGAATTTCAATCTCATATCTTCTATTCAACACTGTACTGGAGATTCTAGATAGGAAAATTAGACAAGAAAGTGAAATAGAACATCCAGATTGGAAAAGAAGATATAAAACTACCACTATTTGCAGATGATATGATCTTGTATATAAAATCCTACCAAACTCACCACAAAACTATTGCAGTTGATAAATGAGTTAAACACAATTGCAGGATATGAACAATATAAAAAATTCAATTTCAAAGATAAATTTAAGAAATAATTCTATCCACAAGACCATAAAATGATAAAGTACATAGAAATAAATTTTTAAAAAGAAGTGCATTACTAATACACTGAAAACTGAAAAATATCATTGAAATAAATTGAAGATGTTCTAAATAAATGGAAAGACATCCCATGTTCACTTAGTAGTGTTAAAATGTCATTACTCTTCAAATTGTTCTGTAAAATCAATGCGCTCCCTATCAGCATACCATTTGACCTCTTTGCAGAAACTGAAAAATTCCAAAATTCACTTGGAAACTCAAGAGACTGAGAACAGCCAAAAACATCTTGAAAAATAACAAAGTTGGAGGGTTCACACTTCCTGATTTCAAAACTTGCTACAAAACTACAGTAATCAAATAATGTGGTGCAGACATAGAATAGACATGTAGATGAATGAAATAGAATTAAGTCCAGAAATAAGTCTTTACACTTATGGGGGATTGATTTCTTGACAAGGATTCCAAGAAAACTGAATGGGGAAAAGACAATCTTCTCAACAAATGGTGCTGTGACAAGTGGATATCTCCATGCAAAAGAATGAAGTTGGACCCTTACCACCTACCATATACAAAAGTGCACTCTAAATGAAAGGGAGGCCTAAATGTAGATGATAAAACTATAAAACTCTGAGAAGAAAACATAGGCAGAGTTCTTCATGACATTGAATTAGACAACAGTTTCTTAGATATGACAGCAAAATTACAAGAAAAAATAGATAAATTGAACTTTATTAAAATTTAAAATGTGCTTCAAAGAGCACCACCAAATAAGTGAAAAGTGAATTTATTGATGTTAGAAAATCATGGTGTTAGCAAACCATGTATCTGATAAAGAACTATTTTCTGAATATTTAAAAAACGATTACAACTCAACAATGAAAAAGGTTTTTAAAAACCCAATGAAAACATGTGCAAAGGTTCTAAAATGACATTTCCCAAAAGAAGATATAAAAATGGCTAGTAAGTAATGAAAATGCTCAATGTCATTAGTCATTAAGGAAATGTAAATCAAAACCACAATAAAATACCATTTCACACACACTATTATGACCATAATAGAAACAACGGGCAATAACAAGTTTCAGCAAGGATATGAAGAAACTGAAATATCATCCATTGTTGGTGGGAAGGCAAAATTATGAAACTATCTTGGAAATCAGTTTGCCAGTTCCTAAAAATATTAAACTTAGTTACCATATAACCCAGAAATTCCACTCCTAGGTGTACTCCCAAGAGATATGAAAACATATGTTCACATAACAAATTATACAAAAGTATATTAATAATAAATAGTAATTGCTATTAATAATAATGATAAAATTTAAAACATTATTAATAATAACCCCAAAGTGGAAATAACCCCAATGTCTATCAACTGATGAAAGGATAAACAAAATGCAGTACATACAGACGATGGAATGTTAGTCATAAAAAGGAATGAAGCTCTGGATATGTGCTACAACATAGATGAAGCTTGAAAATACCATGTTATGTGAAACAAGCCAGACACAAAAGATCACATATTATGTGATTCCACATACATTCAATGCGGCAAATCCATAGGGACAGAAATTATTATATCAATGGTTGCCAGGGGATGGGGACAGGGGTCGGGGGGAATGAGGAGTGATTGTTAACGTTTATGGAGTTTCTTTTTGGAGTGATGAAAATGTTCTGAAGTTAGATAGCGCTGATCTATATGCAACTTTTTGAATATTCTAAGAAACACTGGAGAGGGACTTCCCTGGATAAGGATCTGCCTTCCAATGCAAGGGGTGCAGGTTCGATCCCGGGTTGGGGAGCTAAGATCCCGCATGCCTCACGGCCAAAAAAACAAAACATAAAACAGAAGCAATATTGTAACAAATTCAATAAAGACTTTAAAAATGGTCCACATCAAAAAATATCTTTAAAAAATGCTGGAGAGTATATATTAAATTAGTAAACTGTATGGTATGGAAGTATATCTTAATAACATGTTATTAAAAAATGTGAATTGAAGCAGACACATTTTGCATTGGAGTGGGATGGCTATGCTGTCAGCATTGATCAAATTAACTGGACAATCACCAAATCTTTCAGCAACTTCAGGCCATGAAGTCACAACTGTGACCAGACGCCTCATTTTTAACCATAGACCCATGCTACCTTGCAGTGCTTTCAAATGCATATTTATTTATGAGAGAGATGTCATAAAGAGCCATACTGTTCTTATCGCCTCAGTATGGAAAACTTCCACACCAGAGTTGAAGGTAAAGTATCTGACATTCAGGGGAAATTGCATAACCATTATGAGCTCAGGGATAGAAGATTATAGTAACTGTTCAGATGGAATGGATATGATACATGTCCAAAGACCCAGGCTTACATAGACCTCTGATAAAATCCCTGTTGTCAGAGTAAGGAGACAGTCAGAAATTCAAGGTCTCTGCTCCCACACGTTATGAGGTCTGAATCATGGGCTGTGCATCAACAGAAAGCTGCTGAGATTACTCACTAAAGCGGTCCCTACCAAGCTTTTATTCTCATCAGCCTGATTACCATCTCAGTCCATTGCTTTTGATCTTAGAATTGCTGTCTCCATAGCCAGTAAAACAGACAGATATATGGACTCCTGTCTCCACAGTTTGTCTTTTCCATGTTCAAACTAGATCCCGGTATTAATTCTCTATCCTGAATGGCTTAGAAGATAAAATAAATCTTTACCAAAGAAATTGGAAGTCAGGCTAACTAAAAAATGTTGTAGTAGAAGTCTTCAATCTTTAAGGTATGGGTATCTTGGTATCTTCAATTACTGAAATTACAAGGTGCAGGTGGGGAAAGCGCATCACTGATTCAGATAGCTCATGAAATTGCTTTAATATGATGTACAAGTAAGGAATAAACATTGTAGTTATCATTATGACCTCTTCTTCACTTTTCATTCCCAACACACAGTAGTTTTTGCTAAAGCACATAACAGAGTACATGTAAGCAGAGTATCTTGAACAACTCTGACCAGACTTTTCTGTTTGTTTTTTCTAATTAAAAAAAATTGATATATAGTTGATGTACAATATTACATAAGTTACAGGTGTACAACAGAGTGATTCACAATTTTTAAAGGTTATACTTCATCTATAGTTGTTATAAAATATTGGCTATATCCCCTGTGGTATATAATATATTCTTGCAGCTTATTTATTTATGCATAGTACTTTGTACCTCTTAAACCCCTACCTCTGTCTTCCCCCTCCCCACTCCCCTCTCCCTACTAGTAACCACTAGTTTATTCTCTATGTCTGTGAGAATGCTTCCTTTTTGTTATAGTCACTAGTTTGTTGTATTTTTTATATTATACATATTAGTGATAACATACAGCATTTTTCTTTCTTTATCTGACTTATTTCACTTAGCATAATACCGTTCAAATCCATCCATGTTGCTGCAAATGGCAAAATTTCATTCTTTTTTATGGCTGAGTAGTATTCCATTGTATATATATACTGCATCTTCTCTAGCCATTCATCTGTTGATGAACACTTAGGTTGCTTCCATATCTTGGCAATTGTAAATAATGCTGCTATGAACATTGAGGTGCATGTATCTTTCCAAATTAGTGTTTTCATTTTTTTTTTTCAGATATATACCCTGGAGTGGAATTCCTGGGTCATACAATAGTTATATTTTAGTTTTTTTGAGAAACCACCATACTGTTTTCCATAGTGGCTGCAAGACTTTTCTGTTTTTGAAATGAACAAAGACAACATCTATATGATGGCTAGTCATCACTTAAAATCCTAGGGGGTCGGTCAGTGTTACTACATTGAGTTCATTCTATTCCACTCCAAAACAGAAGAGATTGACATTTTGGTTATCCTGCACACCTTGCCTATAAGCAAAGGAACAATTTCAATTAGGATGTTCAAAATACAGGAAATAGCCCATGGTCTCTTATTGCTGCTTTCCCAGACCTCTAGGGATCTGAACACTTCAGGTCAGAATTACTGGTGAGGTGGAAAAACTCAAAAGCCCTGCATTCTGATTCCAATCACTAGCTTACTTTCTAGCCTGATTGTAGCATAAAGCATGGGAAAGTCATCCTAAAATTGTGACCAATATCCTTGTGCACAATGCAATCATGAGTCAGGCAGGGACTACAACATGAATGGTGGTGTCTATTGCCACATGGTGTAAAGAGGGTAGATGTTTTCCCCACCGATTGTTTTTTTAAAAATGGAATTCATAGAATCAGAATCTTGGATGATTTTTTTTCGATGAATTAGTTTAAATAATGGCCCCAGAAAGGTACATTTCAATTCCTGGAACCTGTGAATGTGAACTTTTTTGGAAAAATAATCTTGTAGATGTAATTAAGTTAAAGATCCTGGAGATGAGCTCATCCTGGATTATATGGATGAGACCTACATCCAATGACAAGATTCCTTAAAAGAGACACACCAGAAACAGTTACAGAGAGAAAGGGACCATATGAAGATGGAAGCAAAGATTAGATGTTTGCAGCCCCAAGCCAAGGAATATCTGAAGTTAAAAGAAACAAGGAAGGAATCTCCTCTAGAACTTTCAGTAGAAATGTGGTCCAGCCAATGTCTTGATTTTAGACTTCTGGCCTCCAAAATTTTGAGAGATAAATTTCTGTTGTTTTTAAGCCAACATTTTTTTTTGTGGTAATTTGTTACAAAAGCCACAGGATACTAATACACTTGCTTCGACACCTAATAAATAGCTTTTCACACATAGATTTTTTCCAATTCTGTAGTAGTGTCGTCAATACTGAGATGAACATTGCACCATCTGGTGACCTAGGGTGACATATTTTCAAAATCTTCTGCTAGGGTATCAGGTCTGTATCCTGGTTTAGACATGTTTCCTTTTCACAAGTCTATGTGGGTTCACTTATCCAGTAATGAGAATCTTTAAAGCAAAAGTAATAACTGTAATCATCTCTCACTTAAACAAAAGAATATCACTTTTAATCACAATAATACTTGTTAGGGCAACAATCGTACCATGCTGTGTATAGATTTGGATTCTTCCTGTTAGGTCTAGGACTAGTAACTCAATCTCACTTGTGCCTCTGTTTACTCATCTATACAATGGGGATATTAACAAAGAATATTAGAGTTTACTGTGTAAACTTCATACCGAGTTCCTTAGCATAGTTCTAGACACTCAAAGCCTTCACTCCTCAGTACCATTATCACAACAGGAATTGAATAACAGAAGAAAATAAAAAAAAAATAGAATAAATCGATCTTAGTTCTTCTGGGACCCTCTTTGCTTGTAGAAAATGACTCAGCCTAGAAGGTACTTTTAAATAGTGAAAAGAAAGAGATAAATTCTTGTTGTTTATAAGCCAACATTTTTTTGTGGTAATTTGTTACAAAAGCCACAGGATAATAATACACTTGTTTCAATACCTAATAAATAGAATGTATTAGTTTTAAATAGTGAAAAAGGGATTAATGCTACAAATGTTACCTTACTGAAAAAAGAAATATACTCAACCCCTACTACCATTTCACTGTCCCCTGAAAATTACCTCTGGTCCTAATCTGACCACTACCCTTCAGTTTTAAAAAATAAATTTGGTCAGGTTTACCCCACTCCACCTCAACACATCCCATGCCCCTCCCTGGCTGTTACAAGAGGTGCAAGGCACAGAATACACCAAGTCACCATGTCTCTGTACATGGTGTTCATGCTAACTGCAATAATGTGCCCTTTTCTTCTTCCTGGTGAACCCTATTTGTGTGTGTGTGTGTGTGTGTGTGTGTGTGTGTGGCATTTTGCAGTTAGCACTCCAGTCCTGCTAGCTGAGAGGCTGTATATGCTCTTTATTTATTTATTTTTAAATAGACTATATTTTTAGAACACTTTTATACTTACAGAAAAATTAAGCAGACAGTACAGACTGTTTCCATATATCCCACACCCAATTTTCCTTATTATTAACATCTTACATTAATTAATATGGTACATTTGTCACAATTAATGAAACAATATTGATATGTTCTTACTAACTAAAGTTCATACTTCATTCATATTTCCTTAGTTTTTTCATAATGTTCCTTTTCTGTCCCAGGATCCCACCCATGACACCACATTACATTAGGTTGTCAGGTCTCCTTAGGCGTATCTTAAGGGTGACAGCCTTTCAGACTTTTCTCACTTTTGATGACCGTGACATTTTGAGGAGTACTGGTCAGATATTTCCTAGGATGCCCCTATATTGAAAGTTATCTGATGTTCTTCACACAATAAAACCCCAGTTATGAGTTATTGAAAGGAAAAACACAGAAGAAAAGCACTACTTTCATCACATCATGAGTACATACTATTGACATGATACATGATTTATCGACCTGATTTATGTTGACCTTGATCACCTGACTGAGGAGTGTGTGTCAGTTTTCTTCACTACACTCCTACTCACTTTTAATACTCAGTATAAATGTCACCACCTCTTTGAAGTTTTCCTGGCTTCTTTCAGCCCTTAGCAGACCATTTAATCTATTTTTTAGTTATTAAGCATTTGTTAATCACTCATTACATGTCTAGCATGTTGCAAAAGTGAGGATGCAACAATTTAAATAGGCAATACACATTTTGTGAATGAATAAATTACTATATGAGTTAATGGTTTTATGCATAAGCAGAGTATTTTCTTTTAATATTTGCTAAACATTTATATATTAAGTGCCTCTAGTTTATGCAGTACTATAGGAGAAGTGTGAGGTACAAAATAAATTAAAAGTACAGACCTTACTCTGAATCAGAGATTGGCAAAATATAGCCCTCAGAGCCAAATCCTGACCACTACTTGATTTTGTAAATAAAGTTTTATAGGAACCCAGCCACACTCATTCATTTACATATCATTTATAGCTGCATTTACCTTAGAGCAGCAGAGGTGAGTGGTTGCCCACAGTGCCTGTATGGCTTGCAAAATTTAAAACCTTTACTATTTGGCCCTTTACAGTAAAAGTTCGCTGATCCCTGCTCTAAAACATTACACTTGATAATACACATGGAAACTCATAGCTCTTGTTAGGTAGTTGTAAAAATAAACATTTAACTCTAAATAGAAGAGATAGTAGAAGACCTTAATATATTATTGCAAGAATTCTTTGGTTTACCTGTAAATCCAGAGTGAGAATTGATCACTGTGGATGCGAGTCAGTAAACACATATTTATTAAAGATGTTATGGGCCAGCATGGTGTTGCAAGCAAGGGATTTATTGATGAAAAAGGCACACTTCTGCCACTAAAAAGTATACATTTTAATGGGATAGGGCTGCTGTATCCAATATAGCAACCACCAGCCACATGTGTCTGGTGAGCACTTGAAATCTGTCTAGTTTGAATTGAGATATACAGAGAGTGTAAAATATATAAAGATATTTCCATACACTCAACATGATGAAAAAACAATGTTAAATACTTCATCATCAAAAGTTTAATGTCAAGTACTTGTTTATTTTATTTTACAACATTACATGGTGATATAAGAACAAAATATATTGTTAAAATAACTTTCATCTGAATCTTTTTTTAACTTTTTAATGTGGCTAGTAGAAAATTTAAAAGTACATATGTGACTTATATTACATTTCTATTGGACATTGCTCATCTAGACTTCAGAAATGTGTTGTGAATACAGTAGCCACCAGCTACATGTTGCCATTTACATTTCAATTAATTAAAATTAAATATGCAGTAATTAAAACTTCAATTTCTTAGTCCCACTAGTTACACCTCAAGTACTCAATGTGACTCAAGCCCCAAGATATATGTGGCTGTTGGCTACCCTATTGGTCAGTCCAGATATAAAGGATTTCCATCACTGCAGAAAGATCTGTCGTACGGGGCTCTTCTAGAAAAATATGAGAAGGCTTCGTAATTTTTTTTTTATTTATGATGATAAACATTCTGTTAGGAAGGTAAAGGACTACAGACCAAACTGGAGACTGATATCAGTCAAGGGCATCTATGTTTTGGGGCGTGAATTATTTCATATGCAGGTCTTTGCATGGCCACATTTGTGTGCTGGCAGGAAAGGGACCGGCAGAGCCAGTACATGAATACTTAGGAAGAAAGAGAAGTAACTTCAGGACACACACACACAAAAAGAACAGAAAAAATACTGCTGCACATTTAGCTCCAAAGTCATGTAAGGGGAAGTATGATATTTTAATTATTTTTTAAAATATACATGTTGGAGTATTTTGACTGAAAGACCTATGTAACTGCATTGTGTATTAAATGGATGAAATATTTCCCCTGGATACGGAGGAAAATCATTCTAATGGCAAGAAACCGAATTTTCTTTATGACCACTGTTAGTTTCAGTGGTGGATATAATATTTGCCCATGGCCTTAAAAGCTAGAATTAGAGCATCCACAGGTGTGGAAAGACTAGGAAGACATACTCCAAAGGTGTGAAACAGGCAGCACAGAGGAGAACAAGATCTAAACACCAGAGCTTGCTCTTTGGGTGGCACGATTATGAGTTTTGGAGCTTCAGAGATTTGCATTTGAATTTTTCACAACCACTTACTAGCACTGGAAAAAAGATATCAGCACCTATGGAGCTCTAACTATATTCCAGGCACCTTAGGTATATTATCTCATTTAATCCTCCCAAGAACCCTATGAGACAGGTTCTATCTTTATCCTTATTTTACAGAAGAAGAAAATGAGGCTTTGTAAGATTAATGGTTACATTCTAATGAGTGACATAGGTAGGCTTTGTCAAGAGACTCAAGATTCCACTCCTCACCAAAACATTTTACTGTCTTCTGTGCAACCTTGGTCAAGTCGTTAACTGCTCTTTAGGCTCATTTTCTTTATCTGTAAGATAAGAATTATCACATCCACCTTGCAGAATTGTTATAAGAAGTTTTCAGTCAAGTCAGTGAAGCATCTAATTGGTATAGGTATACAATATAAATGTTAGCTCGCTCCTACATTCATTAGGAAATGGCAAAGTGGTTACGATTTTTCACAAAATATAGTATCTAGTGATATATTTCTCTTGTTCATGACTGACCTAAGTGAGCTTTCAGCTGGTAGGTGTTCTGCTCCACGAGGTCATCTGGGGACCTCCCTAATATCTGCATGGTTCTACCCTGTCTGGGTTCCAGCAGGTGAAGATGGAGAAGAAAGTGGGGAGAAGCCACACCCTCAATCATACGGCTTACATCTGAAGACACACACACATATCACTTGTGCTCACAGTCCACTGGGGAGAACTTAGATTTTGACTTTCTCTAGCTGAGAAGGTAGCTGGGAATATAGTTTTGCTATGTGCTTAGCTCCAACTCAATTACTGTGGAAGGAAGAATAGATTGTGGTGATTAAGGGGACACGTTAGAGGCTGCATGTTTGTGCTTCCTCAAAATTCATATGTTGAAATCAGAGCCCTACTACGGTGATATTGGGAGGTGGAGCATCTGGGAGGAAATTAGGTCGAGAGGGTGGAGTCTCAATGGGATTAGGGTCCTTATAAGAAGAGGAAGAGAGCTAGCCCTCTCTCTTGCTCTTCACCATCTGAAGATATAGCAAGAAGATGGCCATCTGCAAACCAATAACTGGGTTCTCAACAGATAATGTATTTGCCAGCACATTGATTTCAGACTTCCAGCCTCCAGAACTATGAGAAATAAATGCTTCATTCCACCCAGTCTATGGTAATTTGCTATAGCAGCCCAAACTGATTAGAAATACTTACCTGCCCTCAATTTTATTGCTATGGGAAATTATGGTACTAAACAACCCGACACTCTGAAGTCACTTCGTTTAACTCCTGCATTGCATTCTTACACTTAATACTGGATTCCTCCATCAGATTGCAACCTCCTTAAGACATGTTGCAAGTTTTACACTTTTCATAGACTTACCTAACCTCTTGGGGAATGAAAAATATTTTTTTGTTTGTTTGTTTTTTTCTTGAACCCTTGAAAAATAAGATTCCTTGGATACTTAGAATCTTGACACTTGGTCTGACTTTAGAGCAAGAAGGCAAAGGAAGAATCAGAACCCCAGTACCTTTGTATCCAACAGACTTGGGTTTCCCTCCTGAATGCTCAGCCCCTATTTCCCTCAGGAGGTCTCTTTGTGGGATCGTCACTGCTTTCTCTTCACAAAATTGTGCAATGCTCCTATGAGTTGTATGGAAACCACTAACTGATGTCAGATTTGCACAGTGGGTAGGTTTTATAAATGTTTCTCTTATAAAGCAACATCCTGGGGAAATACCCTTGAGGCATGTATAGCACAAGGCTTGCTAGCAGAATGCGCTGGATATTTCCAGCGTTGAATCCTTGCTCCCAGGAACTGATTCAATTTATGTTCTGTCAGCCAGCTTACCTGCAGACTGTGGTGTGCTCCATGATTTCACACAAAGGGAATATGTAAAACTGAAGTCAGGATCTCAGAGAAAGTGTGAGCCAGCACATCACCACACAAATGCTGCACATTGCTTGACCCCCGAATCTGGTATGTAGGCTCTTCATACAGACAAAAGGAAGTGAGGCCTAGGGCTAAAATTTGCATTGTTAAAGTGGAAATATTATTGGTCCCAAATATTTAGAAAGTTGAAGCAAAATTGAGACAATTTGCTTTTGCCTAAAAAATAGAAAATTATTGATTTGTCTCAGCTCCCACATCATTTCCATTTTTCATGTAGACCAAATGTTGGTTGGGGTTTGGGATTGGTGATATAATGGGGAGACCCCTGGGCTGGAACTTGCTTGGAGCATGAGGTCACTGAGATTATTGCTATTAACCACTATAAAAACTAAGATATTGCACCAGGCAGTCTCTGATTCTTGCTTAGATTTCAAAATCTGTCATTCTTTTAGGGAGATTTTGGTCACTATCTTCTTTTTGTAATATTATATTAGATTTTGCTAAATAAAAAAATGTGAAGAACCATGAGATGTAAGGGGTGCATGAATATAGTAGTTTGAATTGTGTTTGATTGAAACCAACAGCAACAAACCATACTGCAGAGGCTTTGATATGCTGAAAAACACTGCTACAGCACTTCTGAGAACTCACTCAAGAGACATATATAAAAGAAGCCTATGTACAGGTTTTTAAATTTTATTTTGTCTTTCTAATTTACAGAAGGTCAACAGATTCTGGGAGGAAAACTAGAAATCAGAGGGACCTGCAAAGAGCCCCATAGGTCCCAAGAGCCCCAGTGGGGGTCTTTGAGCTACTGAAACATTTTAGAGACAAAAAGAAGCCCTACCTTCATTTCTATAAAATTACAGGAATGTTGAAATGATCTGTTTTTGATATGGATGATACAGATTCAGTATATCTTAATGTACCGTGATCTTAACTCATCCTGATCTTAAGCTCTAGTGGGAAGCTATATAAGCTTCTGGTTAAGTAAAAAGGAAAATGATAAAAACAGGTTTCTTGGTAAAATATTTAAAATGATGGGGCAATTCAGTTCAGTGCCTATGGGGAGAAAGGGCTGGAAGAAAGACCTATGAAAAGATGATGTCATTACAACATGGTATACTCTATAATTGTCATTTATAACTGTTCCTCAGGGGTCACACAGAAAGGAAAGACTTCCTGGCTGGTGGGATGCTTCAACAGAATCATAAAAGGCAATGAGTAGCTAACTTTTGAAGAAGGTGGTAAAGAACTTTCCAGGAAATCAAGATCATGTCTACAAGGGCAAGAGATGTTAAAGACTTTGATGCACTTAGAGAGCTCAGAGCAGGAAGTTTGAGGGAGAGGTTGGTAAGAGATTCATCTGAAGAGGCAGATGGGGCTCTGTGATGGAGGGACTAATGTGATGCACAGGAGGATTAGGCATTTTTGCGTGGGCAGTAGGGCATCATTAAAAGGTTTTTTTTTGTTTGTTTTTTGTTTTTGGTACGTGGGCCTCTCACTGTTGTGGCCTCTCCCGTTGCGGAGCACAGGATCCGGACACGCAGACTCAGCGGCCATGGCTCACGGGCCCCGCCGCTCCACGGCATATGGGATCTTCCCGGACCAGGGCATGAACCCGTGTCCCCTGCATTGGCAGGCGGACTCTCAACCACTGTGCCACCAGGGAAGCCCCATTAAAAGGTTTTAAGTGAGAGTGTGACAAGGTTGGTTTTATATGGTTCCTATAGTGAAGAAGAAGAAAGCATCCTTGTAGTTGACAAATTTAGGAACAACTGCCCTAAGTAGACAAGTAGCCATTTTAAGTTTTATTATTTCCCAGTGCATCAACTTTTACTCCATGTTTGTTGCCCAACACCTCCTGCCCTCCTAAGCTACAGCAGGGTCAATTAGCCTGAGTGTCTTTTATATTTACGACATTTTCTACACCAATCCAAGGCTTTCTATTATTCAAGTCTTTATAATTCAAACTACCTCTCTTCTTCCCAAAATCTTCCTAAATTTTTCTAGGTCCCAAAGATATATCACTTTTAATATGATTGGTGTATTCATTATTTCTTTTTGTGTAATGAATATGCCAAAATGCAGAAGCTTAAAGCAGTCATCATTTATCTTCTTATAAATTCCATGGTCAGGAGTCTGGATCAGTCTTAGCTGGGTACCTCTGATTCAGGACCCCTCACAAGGTTGCCATCAAGATGTAGGCCTGGCCTGTAGTCATCATAAGGCTCAATGAAGAAGGATCTGCTTACAAACTCACTCAAATGGCTGTTGACAGACCTCAAGTCTTCGCTGACTCTTGGAGCAAGGGCTCTGAGAGAAAGAGCCAGCGAGGACAAGACAAAAGTCACTGTGCTGTTGTGATCTAACTTAGAAGTGACAGCCTATCACTTTTGCTGTATTCTACTCATAAGGAAAGAGTTAGTAGATTCAAACTTACTTAAAGGACTTAAAGGGAAAGAATGATACAAGAGCATGAATACTATGAAGAAGAGGCATTGGAAGCTATTCTAGAGGATTTCTACCACAGGGGTTACTCAACTGCCTCCAAGATGATAGTAGAATGTATCTATTTATATGTAGATAGTAGAATATATCTATAGAGAATAGACAATTCTAAAGAGTCACATGTTTACCCCTCCACCTTAAAATATTGGTGTAATTTCCCAATCTCAAATTTTACCACCAAACTCCATTCACAGTCCAGTTGTTTTAGTTGGATTTTTAATCGGGGTAAGAACTATATCCTAAGAATATTCATATTTAATTCCCTTATCTGTAAAATGGAAATAATGATATCTTCCTCACAGGGCAGATGTTAAGAGTGAAATAAACTATATATTAAACAAGAAGCAGCTATAAATTGAGAAGGGGTTGCTTATAAATTTCAATGTTCACCTTGGTGACATATCTTTCTCTCCATTTAAGCCCAGGAGTGAGCAAAATTAAAAAACCTTAAAAGTCTCAAAACTGAGGATGTCTAATTCAGTTCTCAAATATCCATTCATTTCTTTCTGAGGACTTTTAGACCCATCCCTGTAAGACCCTTTGCAACCAAGGTCTTTTGGTGATCATGAAACTGAGCAGGACCCTGGGGGGACCTCCCAGTTACAAAAGCTCCTCCATGTCCCCTGTTTCTTATTTGTAGAAAAAAAAGTCTTTGGTCTTCTAGGACTTCCTCAAGTTCCAAAGAGCAGATTCAAGCAATTAGTAGGACAATGGAGTCACAAGCCTCCTAGTTCATCCTGAAGTAATATAAATAACAATCTTATTCATATCTTTGAGTTATTCTATGGAAACTAAGACCTTAACCCAGGTGGAGGATAGTGACTATATGCTGACCAAAAGAACAAAGACCCCAGACTGGTTGGAAGCAGAAGGCTGGGATATTGGAGACATCACTCTGTTACTGCACCACCAAGCAATCAAAAGAAAGTCAAACATACTGCAGACCTCATCCCAAATTTTACTTTTAAAAACTCTTCCCTGGGGCTTCCCTGGTGGCACAGTGGTTGAGAGTCCGCCTGCCGATGCAGGGGACACGGGTTCGTGCCCTGGTCCGGGAAGATCCCACATGCCACGGAGCAGCTGGGCCTGTGAGCCATGGTCACTGAGCCTGTGCATCCGGAGCCTGTGCTCTGCAACAGGAGAGGTCACAACAGTGAGAGGCCCGCGTACTGCAAAAAAAAAGAAAAAAAAAAAAAGTAAAAAGTATAAAAAACTTCTTCCCTGAAAAAGGAGTTTGGCCCTTTTGAGCACAAGCTGCCCATTCTCCCTGCTTGGCCCTTGCAATAAACCTTTCGTTGCTCCAAACTCCAACCTTTCAGTTTGTTCGGCTTCATTGTGCATCAGGCCCACAAATTGGGTTCAACAGCATCCAATTGTTGAATTCACATTCCTGGATCCACATTCCTGACTTTTCAAAGCCCATCTCAGAGCCCCTCAAATAGGAGTACATGGGCTAATGTAACAGAGAACATTCTGCCAGCCCAGAGAAACCACTCACCTGCCCTCAATTTTATTGCTATGGGAAATTATGGTACTAAACAACCCGACACTCTGAAGTCACTTCGTTTAACTCCTGCATTGCATTCTTACACTTAATACTAGATTCCTTCATCAGATTGCAACCTCCTTAAGACATGTTGCAAGTTTTACACTTTTCATAGACTTACCTAACCTCTTGGGGAATGAAAAATATATTTTAGGTACTCATTCAGTCAACATTCCTGGGAATTTAGAGTTGGAATCCAAATAAAGGAACACCTGCGTCATTTCTTTTCTCACATAGTGAAGAGGTCATTCTTACTACATTGATGAAAATTCATACAGCAACTTAGCCTCTCCTTGTATTGCTCCACTTTTGGAAAACTTTGTACATCTGGAGAACTGTTGGCTTTGGCAGTTCCACCTGATTGCAGGTTACTGATGATACTGAGCTCATTCCTGCTCCCTTTCTTGTCTAGAAGAGTCATAGGAAGGGACAATATAATATGTGCAACACTGAACATGGTCACACTACACACTTTCTTCTAAATGACAAGGCAGACTTTCAGGTACTTGAAGATGATATTTGTGCCTCCTCTGTATTCATCTCTTCTTCTGGTAAAATACCCCCAATTACTCATATAGGAATTAATTGATTTGATCAAATATTTTTCCCATATTCAATGTAAATCCAATAAGGTAGTTTAGAATGGTTACTTCATGACAAGTAGAAAAAACAACTAAATTCATTCTACTCTATAGTGGGTTGGTGTACTAGTTCAGATGACAGAATTCCAGGGCTCCTTGGGAAGAGAAATAAGTAATTATAGAAGCCAAATATCCTTGCCCTCACCAGGCCTATCATTGAAGATACAGGCTGTGTTAAACTAAAACAAAAAAAATAAATAAAGAAGACAGTTAAAAAGTAATTAAAAAATTGAAATGCCATTTTCAAAACTCTATGATGTTTTATTTAGGACAAATACACTTTGTCTTCCTGGCAATCAGCCTGTTTGTACAAAAAATATTGTACTGTAGCCCATGACTCCGTTCATTATTTGTTCAACACATATTTGTTGATTCCTTACTATGTGACAGACTTTGATTCAGGCACTGGGGATAAGCTGGGGATGAGAAACTGAATTGGTTCTCTTAGGAAAACTATTTTAGTGGAGTAGATACAGACAACAGAGAAATGAATAAGAAAGCTTAATGAGGGTGAGGGGTCTTTTCCATTTCTATTCTTCCAGGCAATAGGTGATTTTTGATAAGGCATAAAGAAGAGACCACGATAGGTGTTATGAGGGACTCAGAACTGACCAAATGTATTTTTAGGAGCTACAAATCTGTTTGAGTTAGGGGTGAAACCTCCATTTTTATAGTTACCTGAATGCTTTAAGGTAGATATCATTAATCCTTACCATTTCAAAGACTAAGAAAGTTCAGGCTTCCAAGGTCCCAAACTGAACAATAATGTGGAAATTATGGTGTAAGTTGGTATCTGCCCTGGGAATTTGTCATAAGATGGAAAAAAAAAATAAAGTCGAGGAGAACTTCACCTGTGTTGCAGGTTCCACACCTGCTCAGACAGGGGCTTTGTGCTCTGAAAAAGGGTCAAAATCTACCTAGGTTTTGACACAAGTCACTAAGATGTAGTTTCTTTCCCCACTCTCTTTTCACCTAAACTGCACTCATTTTACCAACTCTTATTTCTTCTTACCACCCTTTGTATTTTTCCTGAATACTTCCATTTTCCTGAATAACCTTTTTTTTCTTGGTCTTTCTATAAAATTAATCTTTCAGATAATAAAATACAGTATAAACCTTGTCATCAACAAATGAGAAAAAAATAAATTTAGGATGAGATATAGTTTCCAATCCAATAATTCTTTTGTTAACATGCTTTTCCCCTTTCATTCATAAGTAACTAAACAGCATTTAATGCAGAGAAAAAAAATAACCCAATATAAATATAACATTTAATTTAAATATAAGTTGTTTGGAATGTTCTGTATTCTGCTCCATGGCTGATGGAGCTTTATTATTTTTTTTCTTCTCAGTCATACCTGCTATCTTTCATGTTCAGTATATAAATTACTCTGGATTCACATTTCTGTTCTGAGATTTATCCTACAACTGACTTCTGAGAATGGCCATCTTACCAAGTCCACCAGGCCAGGCCTGATTATAGTAGTTACAGGGGTTAAAAAAAATGTTATATGATAAGAGAGGGTAAAAAAAAGGACTTGTCATTTGTCCACTGAAGATCTGGATAATTCAAAATATTTTAAGAAGCTAGTAGTTTTAAACTGTATTTATGGTTTAATTCTTGGAAAGGGAGAAAGAAGGCTGTTGTTGTGAATGTGAATAGTCTATGATAGAGTCCAGTCAAAGGAATAGAAAGTGGTGAAATTAGCTCTTCTTCATAGTACCAGAATCTGGGTTCTTTACTTCTGGTATTTTCTACTTATGCTTAAAAGCCAAAGACATTTAACAACTGGAGAAATGAGAGATTCTGACCAACACTCTATGTGATCAAAGTGATTATAATAATCCTACAGCCATCTTCCTCAAACTCACCTTCTCCCCGCATGTAGTAAAGGAAGTCAGACTGTAGAGAGGGTGAAGTGATGTCAAGCCAGTTCACTGTAAAGGTCAAAAATGCAGTGGGTGGTGGTCTAAATAGAATATTAACCTCCAGGCCTAAAAGAAGTGTTTGTAGGTAAGAGGGACATATTGAACAGGTAGGGGAAAATCCAAATTATTTGCTTTTATTAAACAAAAAATGATAAATAAACCATAGATTAAACTGAATCAAGAAAATGAATAATAAAATATAAAGAAAGAGATAATAAAGATGAAAGCATACATTAATGAATTAGAAGAGCAGTAAAAATGGATTGATCTGAAATGGTTCTCTCAAAAGGTCAATAAAATCTGAGAACAGTTTCTTGAACAGATCTCTATTATTGAGAAGGAAGACAGAAAACCCACATAAATTTTTTTTTAAATGTTGTATCTATGAAAGGAATCAATAGACCATTTTATAAGAAAATATTATTTCAACTCAGTGGTGACAAATTTGAACATTTTGGTAAAATAAATGATTTTTCTACAAGGAAATTAAAATACACAAATTTACTTGAGAATAGACAGGAAACATTTTGACTAAAAACTTAGGAAGAAAATTTAAAGTTTGTCAAAATACAGCATCTAATGTCTACTGTATGTCCAACAAAGGTATAAAGCCTAGATAGTATTACATATAAATCTTTCACAACTTGAGAAATAGATACTTATTATGTTACTTTCCAAAGATTAGAAATATATAGAAAGCTTTATAGTTATTATCATGAGGTGACAATTCCCAGTACCAAAACAAATTACTCTCACACTAAATGGAAATCAATAAATTAGGGTTTATTGTGTAAATATGAGAAGCATTCAATGTAAAAAATCAATTAATATGCTATATCATCAATATATCAAAAAGGAAACACCATCTATTCATTTCAAAATCTACCAAAAGACATTTGATAGAGTTCAACAAATTTTGCACAAAACTTTCAAAAATTATGTTGATCAAATGATATTTCTTTAGTATGATAATATTTTGCTAAAATAAAATAAGTAGCCCATATTATGCCCAACTGTAAAGCACTACAGACATTCCCATTAAAATCAGGAAAAGAGGGCTTCCCTGGTGGCGCAGTGGTTGAGAGTCTGCCTGCCGATGCAGGGGACGTGGGTTCGCGCCCCGGTCTGGGAAGATCCCACATGCCGTGGAGCGGCTGGGCCTGTGAGCCATGGCTGCTGAGCCTGCACGTCTGGAGCCTGTGCTCCGCAACAGGAGAGGCCACAATAGTGAGAGGTCCGTGTACCGCAAAAAAAAAAAAAAAACTCAGGAAAAGAAATTCCAACTGTTACTGTTATTTGTATTATTGTTCTTAAAATACTAACAAATGTGATATGACAAGAAAAAATAAATATACACATGGAATAAGAAAGCAGTTATTACCATTTATAATAACTATCTAGCTGGAAAATCCAAGAGAATTAACTGGAAAAGAAAAACTACTGAATCTAATAGAGAATTCTGCAAGATGGTCAGTTATAAAGGCAAGATAAGAAAATAAATATTTACCTATTGAGGAACAATACTTGTTGGTATTGTAATATTTTAGAAATCTACTATTTACTATAAAATCAAAAGTGTAAATGTCTAGGAATACTTGTATCAGTAAACCTTCTTAAGATCCACTTAAATAAAATTATAAATGCTTTTCCTGAATGACACTTAAAAATATTTTAATAAATGGTGAAACACGGAATGCTCTAATACAGAGACCATATGTTATATAAATGCCAATTGTCCACAAGTTAATTCATAAAGATAGTATAATTCCAATTAATACTCCAGAATTATTTGAGATTAGGGACTTGATAAAATATCCTAACTTTACCTGGAATATTTATTGTTATAATAGCCAGGATTTTTTTTCTTTTTCCTAGTGAAATATTTGAGAGCTATAAAAATTCAACTTCCTTAGTACTAAGAATTTAAAATAAAAATGTGCTTGTGTGAACATACATATGCTACTCATTAGCTTATATGTTGATGTGTTTATATGTGTACATATACATATGAATTACACATATGTATGATCATAAGCTATTCATTTGTAGCAATGAACCTTGTTATGATATTTTTGGAAGGCATCTTGCATTCATCATTTCTCATCATTTCTCTCTCCAAGAATTTGTCCTAAGGAAATAATCATGAAGATTCATCATGTTATACCTAGAAATATATCCACCATAGTGTTGTTTATAACAGGTCAAAATTAGGAAAACAAAAAACAAAACTGAGGTTTCAAATATGGGTGAACTTATAGTAAATCATGATACAATCATTTGAATCAAATATTATACAAACATTAAAAGTAATGTATAAATATTTAATGAAACAGATTTGTTTCAAAAGGAAAATCTAACTATAAGTAAGGGGACCAACAAAAGACGTTCTCTGGGGACTGTCCTTGTTCCAACTGACCTAAATCACCCTAATCTGCTGAAAAACACAAAACACATGATTTTAAGGAATGTTACTATAGCTAACAAGGACTTTAAATGATCTCTTTCATAATAGATTTTAGGAAGATAGATTTCACAGGAAGTCTCAATCTTACCCTCGGTTGAATTCTTATAGCTCACTGTCTTTTGGCTACATTTGTTGGCCTTCTAAATGATGTCAGGATAATGGTGGTCTGAGCTAAAATGCAGAAGTGGAATGTGGTGTTGATAAAAGATTTGAGGAACACATTGAAGGTAGAAACCAAAACCAGGTTAAACAGATGTGTGGAATGAGGCAGAGGGAAGTGTGGGAGATGTCTCCTGGGTTTCTTAATGTGTAACACACAGCTTCACAGCAAAGATCTACTACAATCTGCTTCTCCAGTCTTCATTACCAGCCTTCACCCTGCCTTCTGGAAGCCCCACACTAATGAGTCTACCAGATACACTTACTATTAGGGCATGGGAAACTTGGCTGCTGCTGTCTGGTAGGCAGGTGAGCTTGAGGAAGCAGAGATTTTGTCCCATTTAAAATCCTGAATCCACCTCTCCATAATTTTTTTTAACCAATATCTAGTTTTTGAGAACAATTGGCAAATGCTTCTGTTGTAAAATATTATGTGCTAAGTGAGCTTTTTGGACTTAACTGTTATGCACATGCAAAGCCCAATGTTATGATAAAATGCACTCTAAGTTCTCAGCATTGACTGAATTACCTATGGTAAATTGGGGGTTATTTAGTTTGGACTGCTTAATGATATAAGAGCATACTATTTAAGCTGGAGGCAGAGTTCTAAATATCTATTCAGTCTATTTCCATATCAAGAAAGTAAAATTATCAAGTCCACATTGTGTAAAGTAATTCATAAATATGCAACCTACACCTTAAAAGTGTACTTAAGTGTTGATCCACTAATTTTATTCTAAGTGAGCGAATATCTAAAATGCCTTAAAAAGTTGATAAATAAAAAATGCTCTCTTCAGTTTTATTATAATTTTAAAAATGTAAAATCACAATAGTTGAGGATTACTTAAGTAAACTATTTAATGTACTATATTGGAGTAATTTGCAGATACCAAAAATATTTGAGTGTTTATAAACAGTAGGATTTATGCTACAATACTACATTTAAATGTGAAAAATTATGCATATTATGTGACCTCGACTTTGGGAACTATCTCTGGGAAAAATATTGGCAATAATTATAGCCAATACTTATTTTCTTCTTATTCTGGGTTGGAGGATCAAAATTGAGTTCCTCCTCAGATGACTTGATAATCTGTGTATGAAGATAAGTCCACTGTCTGGGAAAAATAGTTTGTGCTTAATAAACCCTGCTAAGTGCTGCCATGCCAAACACTTAACACATAGCTTTTGCTCCTCTCAGTCAATTCTACAATATAGGTACTCTTAATAACTCCATTTTGTAATGGAGATAATGACACATGAAGGGAATAATCCTCCCAGAGACCCACTGATATGAAGGGGCAGAGTTGGGATTAGACCAACTAATTGGATAGTTAGGTATGTCCAAATGCAGCTCACAGTGACTGTTGTTTACTGCCCCACCACTCAAACACTCCAAAGTATGGGTATGTTGACATTTATAGCAAGTTTTTCTTTTTATTCCTGATATGTTTGTTTATTTTCCAAATTTTCTGAAGTGGGTATATGTTGACTCTAATGTAAGAGGAAAATCTTTGCCTTTGTCTTTTGTTTCCTTCATCCAATGAGAAAGTTAAGGGTGTAACATAAAAAAGAAGTTAAGAGTAGAAGATAAAAATGATATTGATAAGTGTAAGCTCTCAGCTACATCAACAATTTAGCTTTGGAGAGCAATGCATTCTTAAATGTTTCAGGTATACACACCCTTTAAATTTTTTACTCTTCCACTTCTTATAACAACCCAAATAAGATCAATATGTGATACTCCTTGACTTGAAAATATGACCCTTATGCCATGATCTGGTTAATGTCTCTGGAATGCCCCCTTGAGTTGCTTTGATTAAGGCTGCAGAAAGGTTTGCCTGTTTTGTTTAGTTTTACTTTATTTTGATGCCTCAGTCTACGGTCTGGGGTGTGGCCCAGGATGAAGAGGAAGAACAGCTGGACTGGACCAGAAGCCGGAAAGCCTGGGTGCTCCTCCCAGCTACCCACTTAACCTCTAGGTGTTTCATTTTCCTCTATAAAATACTTTCACTATGTGCCCTTGAATTGGACAACAGAGAAAACAACTTTCTACCTTTACAGTAAATACAGAAGATTACTTGTCTGTGTCCTTACTGGTTTCTCTATTTATCTCACCCATACTCTCTTTCCTTCCTTCCTCCCTCCCTCCCTCCCTCCCTCCCTCCCTCCTTCTCTCTCCCTTTCTTTTCTTTCTTTTTCTTTCTTTCTTTCTTTCTTTCTTTCTTTCTTTCTTCCTTTCTTTCTTTCTTTCTTTTTCCTTTTTCCTTTCTTTCCCTTTCTTTCTTTCTCTTTCTTTCTTTCTTTCTTTCTTTCTTTCTTTCTTTCTTTCTTTCTTTCTTTCTTTCTTTCTTTCTTTCTTTCTTTCTTTCTTTCTTTTTTCCTTTAACTCTGGCCCCAATGCTTGTGCTTGACCACAGGGAATGCTCAGACTGAAGGATTGCTTCTGCAGACCTGCAACAGGCACTGGGGTTGGTTATGACCCCTCTTTACCATGTCTAATTCCTTTCTCTCCACTACTCCTGTTTATGGAGCCCTTCCTCCTTAATGAGGACACTACCTTTGATGTGTTATTCCATTAATTCTGACACTTAAAGAGTGATAATAATAAATCAAAGGCATTTGTGTATTCATTAATCTACTTTTGCACTTTGCAAAGCTTCCTCTTAATTGTCTTGAAAAGCTCAAGCTTGCTAGGCTGCTGTGTTACATATCCTTTGTCCCCTAATCGTGCCAGGCATTGCACTCCTGAATCCTGAGACCCATTTGGAGCAAGGGTGCCCCATCTTATGTGACTCTGAGGCCCCATTTGTAATCATCATAAACCGGAAGGAAGAGTCACAGGGCTACCATCAGCCCTGCAGAGATGGTGGAGCAGAGGAGACTAATTACCAAAATTAAGGTCTGGAAAAGACACAGGTTGCAACTGAAAGATCTGCAGGCACCTTGAGAGCCATTGTCCAAATATCTCTGGGATGTAAGAATGGAAATATGCTAACATTAATTAGCCTGTCACCAAAAGAGAATAATTTTTTTTTTTTGCGGTACACGGGCCTCTCACCATTGTGGCCTCTCCCATTGTGGAGCACAGGCTCCCGACACGCAGGCTCACCGGCCATGGCTCACAGGCCCAGCCGCTCCACGGCATGTGGGATCTTACTGGACCGGGGCACGAACCCGCGTCCCCTGCATTGGTAGGCGGACTCTCAACCACTGCACCACCAGGGAAGCCCGAGAATAATTTAAATGTAAAAAAAAAAAAAAAAAAAAAACTCATTGCCTTTTGATAGAGAAAAGTTGCCCTAGATTGAAAGTTTGAGACTTCCATGTCAGCAGTGTGTGTGTTTGTACATTACAGCAGCATGAGAGATTGGAAAGGGCAGGGATGGACATACATTTTGAAACGCTCCTCTGCCTCTTGCTGTGTGATCTCTGGCAACTGACCACTCCTCCCTAAGTCTCAGTGTTCAGTTTTCTCACTCATAAAATGATGAAAATAGTACTCATTTTAATGAGATATTGTGAGGATTGAATACAATAAAGTTGATACTGTCTCTGATGGTTGAGAAAAGTCACAGGCACATTATACCCTCCAGAAACAGTCAGGTATTTGCTATGTATATGTCCAGGCATCTGTGCACATATAATTTGTTACCTTTTCATCTTGGTATTGCCGTTTAGTTCATTCTGCTGGCAGTTATTAAAAGGCTTCTCAACACAATAGCAAAGGTTAGTTAACAAAGGAAAGCACACACTGCAGTGAAAGCTATTGAAAAATGTACATTCACCCTCCCCACACCCTTGACCTCTAGAAACAGATCAGTAACTTCTCTCCTCTTCATTTCCCCTTCCTGTGTCCACAGTGAAGGGAAGTTGGTTGCAACCTTTTGCAGATAATGTGACACAGGGCACACAAGAGCGGAAGGGAGAAAAGCATTTCAACAAAAGCCTGGAACTTCAGTTTAGGTAAATTCAGGAAGGAGAGAGATAGGAAATGGCAGCAACCTTGCCAGGAACTAAAGGAAAAGGATTCTGACATAAGCCCCAGAGCGAAATGTTAGGTCATCTATAATAAGGGCTGGGTGAAAAACCTTCAACTCAAAATGAAAGATATAATGACACAAAGAAACTTATCAAGGCAACTTTGAAAGCAGTTAAGAAACTAATTCCTCTTTCCTAAAGAAAGTCCTCAGATGAAAAAGAGTCCCTGATCAGCGTGTGTCGAGTTCCATGTAGGATAAACTCTCTTCACAATCTCATGAGCCAAGTTTCTGAGCCAAATTTTTCTTATTTATGAGGAAAAGGAAAGGAAACAGCAACTTAAAAATGAAATGGAGTAGATTAAGCAGAATTTTCCTCAATTAAATATCTTTAATAGGTCATTTCTATTTTTGACCAAATTTCTTGTTATTTAAGTTTTTGCACTTATTATAAATGGCACTGAGAGAATACAGCTGGTAATGACAAGTGAGCCAGTTTACATATAAAATCAGAAAAAGCATATCCTATTCCTTACACTACAGTCATTTAATATTTGAAGGTGAGAGAGAGACATAGAGAGAGAGCTATATACAGGAAGAGAATGTATTTTTCTAAAAAGTACACATTTTGTTTCTCCTGGCACTAGAAATGCTGAACTTCTGAGAAAGATGTTAACCATGATATCAGAGCTGAATCAAGATAGAAGAGGATAGCCTAAATTTCAAAGATCCCAGGTCTGAAATGATTATCTTTCTTTGCTCCTAAGATTTGGCTCCCATCAGACATGAATTAGACTCACGGTTCTACATTAATTTCAGATTGTTTTCCAACCAGTCATTACAGATGGGCCAGTCATTTTGCACAAACGATATTCAGACCAAATGCCTTGGAAGAAACCCCTTCTTGGTAAGCAAAATGTTCTGATTTCCACCCTGGCACCTTAAGTGCCAGCATTTCAATAACTCAAATTTTTTTGTGAAGGGGTTAGAAAGTAAGATGTTGTAAATCCACAGTGAGAAAATTTTGGGGTTAATATGCTAGAGAAAAAATCATTTTTCTCCTTAATAATCTTCCCAGTTGTATAGTAAAGTAAATGGAAAAGTTCTGTAATTGGTTGTGTTAAATCACTACCTATCCACTATCCCCTGGGGTTGATAAGGAAAATTATTAGCCATCAGTAAAACTGCTAACTGCCCTGGAACACAGTACATACTGGGTGGACAGTCACTTGAATGTTATGTTGGAACCTGCTCTTTGGACCACAGGCCATGCTGACTTACAGTTTGAGGCTCACATCTGAAGCTATAGGTTTCTGGTCCATCATTTCTTCATTTTTCTGGGGGTCATTTAAGCCCCTCAGATGTGAATTTTACACATGCTACATGGGGTATATTTTAAGACACACACCTTTTAATTTTGGTAAAAATCCATCTGGCCATTTTCCTACGATGCAGTAAAAAACACATTTCAAAAAATGCGTATTTACATAGACAATGATAGCTAACACATACTATGTACCAAGTAATTATCTACACTGTTTTTCATTTAGGCTTTATATTAAAACTGCCAAGTAGATATTGTGATCATCATTTTCTTGATAACAAAAATTTTGACTCAAGAGAACTTAAGAACTTGCCCAACTTTGTTCTACCAGTAAGTGACAGCTGAAATTTGAACTTAGATTTTTCTGTTTCCTAAGTCTGTATTCTTCTGCCTTTACATTCTATGACCTTGTATTCTACAAACTTCTCCTCAGTCATAAAAGTCTTTGCCCTTAAAGCAATACATATTTATTACTAAGTATAATGATGACTATCTCAATAAGCAATGAGATGCTTTCCCATAATCTATTTTCAAATTTGTTTCAAACAGGATTGACATACCTTGTGTCTCTTTAGATAAAGGGTAAGCATCCCACCTGCTGTTCAGTCCCTACCTTACCACCATCCCTGCCCCCATACCCACCCCAAGTCTCTTCTGTTTGTTTTTTGGTGGTTTTTTTTGAGCTACATGATTCGTGCTCAGGACACTATTGATTATTAATTGTCTTGAAAAGCTCAAGCTCACTAGGCTGCTGTGTTCTCAAGCTCGCTAGGGGACTTTGGATAGGAGTTTGGACTTTCTCATTCTATCACTATAAGCACTGCCAGTAGAAAATTAAAAAGAAAAATAAGAGCCCAAAAGGGTTCTAGGCATAAGTGACTTGATTAAAATTATTTAGCCATTCAATTAGAGCTTTAGAAAATCCATGTGGATTTCTTTCTATTTGTTGTCAACCCTGTCTATAGCTACATAGAGTTTTTTGAAATCGATTTAATTACATACATAAAAATGCCCCAAACTTATGTCCCAAACTTAAGCAGTTGGAATACAAATTTCCCACTTCCCCCTACCCGCTGACATTAAATTCTTCTCAGCTGATGTGGTTTTAAAGCTAAGAATGTTTTCTTTCTTTTACAGCTTAATGTTACACAAGACGTTCTCTGGTTCTTCCAACCTAATGCCACACATGACATTCTGTCCCCATCAAAAATCAAATCATTTCTCAAAGAAAACTGGCATCAAGGCAAACCCTAGAGATGAAAGGAAGGGTTAAGTTTACTTCCAATATTAGGGAATGATTCGGAAATAAATGTCGAGGTTAAAAAGTCCAGATGGTAATTCAGCTGTATCCTTACTATAAACATGATTTGATTTATGGGAACTACTAATGGTATCTCAGTTTAGATCTGCACGGCTTTGCTTTCTCTCATCTGAGTTTTAAATTCATCAGATTCTTTTACTCCCACTATCAATCCTTCACTACAAAGAGACACTCCTAATCAAGAATTTGGGAGTATTTTAAAATGCAGAAATTGATCAATGTTAACAACCTTAATCCATGCAAATTACTGTCTGTTGTCATTATTTATAACCTGGCGGAAGTGCTTATTCAAAAAATCCTCAAAGAGCTTTGACAATTCATGCTTCCAGTTGTGAATCATCTTTTGCTCTTTTTCCCTCTTTCATAAGGGATCACACTGAATTAGTTTTCACTTTTTTTTCTTTGCCTGACATGGCAATTATTAGCTTTCTTGGCTTTGTCAGAAAAATCCATCGGAAATGTTTATCTCCTGGGGCAAATCTCAGGGAAACAGCATGTTTATCACTTCAAGGGACTGTAATCCAAAGGCAGCCCCAGGCCCACCAGTTTTATGACACAAGAACTGAAGGAGAAACATCCATGTTATTGAGAAGCTATGGTACAATAATCCTCTGTCCTGAGCTTCACTGTCACCCCAGCCCCTCTTTGTTCTCCGACCTCTGCTTGATTAAATGTACGAGCTGAAGTAATACTACTTTAATGTCTTATTTGCAGCTGACTTCATCAACTACCAAATTATTGGTCTGGAGAGTAGACACCCTTCACAATTAGGTCGCTTTCTTCCATAGTGAGAATCAATGTGTTTTATGTGGTGGTTACTGCTAATATCTAATTTGAATATCATCTCAGGAAAGAATATCATTGGAAATAGAAGGATGGCAGGAATGACCAGATCAGCTGTATTTTACTTTATTCCATTATGAGGATAAACATAACTGAGGTTTCTTGTTCTATGATAGACACACAATTTTGTATCTTTCTTCACATCCTTTTAAGGCCCAGTTCTAATGTCATTTGTTATTATAAATGACACATTATGACATATAGTCATTCCCAAAGCTGAATAAACTACTTCATCCTCTGGGCTTCCAGTGGTATTGTGGACACACTTTGATTCATTCACTATTCAGCACACATATAAAAAAACAAACAACCCAATCCAAAAATGGGAAGAAGACCTAAATAGACATTTCTCCAAAGAAGATATACAGATTGCCAACAAATATATGAAAAGATGCTCAACACCACTAATCATTAGAGAAATGCAAATCAAAACTACAATGAGGTATCACCTTACACGGGTCAGAATGGCCATCATCAAATAATCTACAAACAATAAATGCTGGAGAGGGTGTGAAGCAAAGGGAACCCTCTTGCACTGTTGGTGGGAATGTAAATTGATAGAGCCACTATGGAGAACAGTATGGAGGTTCCTTAAAAAGCTAAAAATGGAACTACCATATGACCCAGCAATCCCACTACTGAGCATATACCCTGACAAAACCACAATTCAAAAAGAGGCATGTACCTCAACATTCATTGCAGCACTATTTACAATAGCCAGGACAGGGAAGCAACCTAAGGTCCATTGACAGATGAATGGATAAAGAAGATGTGGCATATATATACAATGGAATATTACTCAGCCATAAAAAGAAACAAAATTGAGTTATTTGTAGTGAGGTGGATGGACCTAGAGTCTGTCATACAGAGTGAAGTAAGTCACAAGAGAAAAACAAATACCATATGCTAACACATATATATGGAATCTAAACAAAATAAAGTTTCTGATGAACCTAGTGGCAGGACAGAAATAAAGATGCAGACATGGAGAATGGACTTGAGGCTATGGGGAAGGGGAAGGGGAAGCTGGGACAAAGTGAGAGAGTAGCATGGACATATATACACTACCAAGTGTAAAATAGATAGCTAGTGGGAAGCAGCTGCACAGCACAGGGAGATCAGCTCGGTGCTCCTTTGATGACCTAGAGGGTTGGGATAGGGAGGGTGGGAGGGAGATGCAAGAGGGAGGGGATATGGGGATGTATGTATACATAGTTGATCCACTTTGTTATATAGCAGAAACTAACACAACATTGTAAAGCAATTATACTCCAATAAAGATGTTTAAAAAAAATGTTCTAAGTTGTGTTAGAGCTTGAAATACAATCAAGACAGAGTTTATGCACTCCAGGGAGAAAGGTAATGGGCAGTTACAATAAACTACCCATAAGTGGTAAACTCAATATATGATCAGAGCATGTAAGAAGGGCATCTTCCTTGTTAAGGACATGACCCTTCCAGAGTTCACAAGGAGAGTTTGGTCCCAGTGAGTAGGAAAAGGGATAAGGCAGAAAAAGCCTCCTTAGTTTAAGGAAAGAGTTCACAATTTCTCTTTTCAGAAGGGAAGGAACAGATTTGGGGGAGAACTGCTAATAGAACAAATTGTTAATGCACAAAATCCAATATTGATAATTGACTAAAAATAGACAGGATAAATAAGCAGAGGTCAGTTTATAAAAGATTAAGTTAAGAATTTACATTGTATTAAGGGCAATGGAGGCTGGGACTTACAGTGATGATAATGGAGATTTGAATGCAGCAAATCATTATGGGAATAGAGAAAAGTAAAGAAAGTTGTCAATTATTAAAAGATAAAATCAACAGATGACTATCTGGGTGCAGGAGCCAGATAGATGTAAACACAAGGATGATACACAGGTTTCTGTCCTGAGAACTTGGGAGGCAGGGATAACTTTGGCTGAGGTAGGGAACTCAGTAGAAAGAACCACTTCAGGGGAAAAAGTACTGAGTTTGGTTTGGTGTTGAGGTTAGGTTGCCTGTGAAACATTAATTTAAGATATCTAAGAGATACCTATCTTGTATGGTGGGTTTGCCTTCAGAAAGACATCTAGACTGCAGATGGGTACTGGGAAGCAACCACCAAAGATCTGGTAACTGATAGATGAAACTACTTAGGAAGTGTGTATAGCATGAAAAGAGAAGAGAGCTGAGGTTTGTACACTGAAGAAATATAACAATTGTGATTTGGATGGGAACTAAGAAGAACTAGCCAGAAAGGAAAACCAGGGGGAATTAATTACCACCAAGGAAACCAAGGAAAAAGAATAGTTTATGAAGGAGATGAGGCCAGGGGTAGTAAATTTCAAGGAAATAATAGAAAATTGAAAACCAATAAGCATCCATATAATTTTTAGAAGTAAATAAGTTATTGGTGGACTTGGCTAGAGCATTTTCAGGAAAGTGTGGAGGTCAAAGACAATTTGCAGCAATGTGAAGAGGGAAAAATGGAAACATGTAGAATTGTTTTACAAAAGCCTTGGATAAGGGAGATAAATACCTTTATTATAAATCACAGTTTCTTTTAATGTGCAAAATATCTCCCCCCCCACTCACTGCCCCAATTCACAACACTAGATTGAATTCTTGTAGTCACTTGAGTTTTTCATATATTTAGAGATTCTCGGTGACTAGCCTAGTGCCTGGAGCTCCATAAATATTTTGAAATAAATGAGTGACTGGGGCAGAAGTGATGAACAGTTTTTCCGTCACTATTTTCCAGGGAAACACCAATTATTTGGATAGAAATTATTTGGGGGGACTGCAGTACAAATCTAAGTCCAATGAATTAAGTCTTTAAGAGGTTAGGATGCCACATATTTAATTACATTTTCAATGGAACTCAGTGATACCCTTCTCTCTGATAGAAAACTGACTTTCTAAACTGAATTAAAACTTGTGTATGACAGGATTATTATACTAGAACAGTCCCACTGCAAGTACAGAAGACTCTATTATGGCAATAACTGAAGAATTAAAATAGATGTCTATGTAGACAGCTACACATTTACTGCCTGAGGCTTAGAACTAATCATAACTCTAGGTGAATCAATTCCTCAAAGCACCAGGGGAAGCCAAGGAGCCTTCCAGGTGACCTCTGGTTGACTGGCTTCTGGGATATATATAGCATAGGTTGAAGTGTGCTATCAAAATCAGCACTTAAGTATTCTCAAAGCCATTAAAATATTCTTTTCAAAGAGAAAGAACTACAGACTGAATATAAGAAGTGTCTGTTTTATGACATGTGGGATTTGGAGCTCAGGAGGGGCAAAGGTGCTGAAGATGTGGATTTGGATGGGACCAATATGCAAATGGTGACTCAAGAAAGGAGGGTCTGTAAGAGTGAGCAGAGAGCATTGCATCATTGGAAGAGGAGAGAGCTGTCTCCAGATCCCTCTGGTACACTGGTCAGGGAGAGAATTCTTAACGGGACTTAAGAGGAATGGTCTCCATGCTACAGTGGCATGCATTCCATTTCTAATCTTCCTCTTCTGCATTTTGAAAAAGGAAAATACAATCATCAAATTAGGCATCAGTCACCTCTTGAGATATGTTTTAAAATATTGTTTCTTTCCTTTAAAGTATTGTCCCAATGTATTGCATGTATTGTTTTTTTTTTTTTTTTTTTCCGGTATGCAGGCCTCGCACCACTGTGGCCTCTCCCGTTGCGGAGCACAGGCTCCGGACGCGCAGGCCCAGCGGCCATGGCTCACGGGCCCAGCCGCTCCGCGGCACGCGGGATCCTTCTGGACCGGGGCACGAACCCGCGTCCCCTGCATCGGCAGGCGGACTCTCAACCACTGTGCCACCAGGGAAGCCCTGCATGTATTGTTTTTGACCTTACTGTGAACACTCAATCAGGATTTATTGAGCACCTACAATAGACTCCATGTCCCAAGAAACATCTAGACACTTAAATTTGAATTATTTTTATAGTGGCCACCATCAATGTAGAAACAAGGAATTAAGGTCCCCAGAGAAAATGGTCCTGGATTAGATACCAGAAGGAGGCAGGGCCAGAATTTGAACCCATATATTCTGAATCCTATGATCTTTCTATGATGGTTGGTATGGCTATTTGATACATACATTAACCCATAAGATACGTGTTTTTATATCTTTCTCAACATTTTAAGACTCCAAGGCCTGTAGAACCAGTCACGTCATTACACAGTGAACTTGTGAATGTTGTAAGAGCCATCAGATATATAAACCTCCTCCCACCTTCCACAGATGTCTCTGTAGCTTAATTCAGAGTCTGCATGACAATGGGCCAGAGGTATAGTACTGAGTGATTATCCTCTGAGCTTGGGTTTCTCCAAATTCCAGTGTATAGAAATACATGAGAAAATGTGTATATTAAGCTGGTCCAATGTCAAATACAAAGAATCATAGCCTACATGTGACATGGAAAGTATGGTCTTCCGTGTTTTAGAAAGTGTGTCGGGCATCTTTTTGCCTTAAGGCATAATCTCTGACAATTGGAAGTTCAAGTCCGTTTGGTCCTTTTCAATCAGTAGGGGGTGGCTCAATTACATTGTAGAAGCACGAGCAGTTTAAACAAGGTATAACATACCAGCCCCCATATTTTGACAAGAAAAGAGGAATTTTTAAGTGGCAGTCCATGTTCACAGAACATTAGATAACTAAGTCAAATTTCAGGAAGAAAAGCAAGGGAGAGACTAGATGCTATCAGGTTTCTGGGAGATCAAAGAGGAAGAAACTTCTTTTTCTCCAGAAAAACGTGGGTGGAGGAGAGGGCTGTAGGGATCTGCTCTGTGATCTTTAGGCAACCTGATGTGCACTTAAAACCTCAAGGCGCTTGACAGTTTCAACTGTTTATCCTTATATGCTTTAATTATTGTGGTTATAAAATATACACACACAAGAGAGTATCAATGACACAATACACAAGAGCTCAATGAGTGATTATAAAAACATGCATGTGTAATCAGCAAGCGCTTCAAATTTTAGCATGCTCCCAAAACCTTGCTTGTCTCCAACAAATGCCTTCCCAATCACAGCACCATTCTTTCCCCTAAAGATCACTACTCTTGTGATTTTAGAGGAAAATTTGCTTTAATCTACATTAATACCCACATATGCATCCCTAAACATGATAGTTGAGCTCTGCCTGTTTTTGAACTTTGTGTAAACTTTATTCTTTTGTGTCTGGCTTTATTTATCCACATTACGTTTGGTACATTCATCAAGGTTTTATGGGTAGCTATAGTTCATTAATCTTCTCATTGTATATTTCACTATTTCATGATCATAAGTTATTTACTCATTCTATTATTGATGAACATTTGATTTATTTTTGGTTTAGATCTATTAAAAATGATGCATTTATGAACTTTCCCATATCTATGTGTCTCTTGGTACATATTTGAATACGCATATCTTCAACACTAAAAAAAGTGCTATACTGTTCTCCAAAGTGACTGTGACCAATTTACACTCCTGACAGCAGTGTATGAATGTTTCATATAGCAGGGTTTTTTTACTTTTTAAAAATTATAGACAGTCTGATATGTATTTAATTGTATCACCTTGTGGTTTTAACTTTGCTTCTGTTGTAAGTGATGATGTTGAGCTTCATTATTCATTTGGATACATCTTTTATGAAGTGTTTCCTAGGTCTTGTGTCCATTTTTCTATCTTTTTTTTCTTTTTATTGATTTATAGAGAAGTTCTTTATATATGATAGACACAGCCTATTTGATAATTTTATAAATTTTGTTGGCAGGTAGAAAAGAAAATAGTTTTTATTTGTTGCTATGTATCAAACAACTTTGCCAAATTCATTTATTTACACATTGTACTTATTTATCAAAATGTATTTGTTGATTCTCCTGAATTTTATACATAAAAATGTGTCATCTGTAATAATAACAGTTTTGTTTACTCTTATCCAATACTTAGGCCTTTGATTTAATTGTCTTGTTCATTTCATTGGCTAGTATCCATAGAAAGCATATTTTTTTATTGTCGTTGCTGTTTTCAGTCTCAAAAGGACAACTTGGAATACTTTACCATTAAATGTGCCCTTTTGATGTGAGTTCTGACATACACTCTCTATTGGAGAAAATAAATTTCTTTCTATTCACATAATGCTGATATTTTTTAAAATGTTATGAGAGATGTTGATCTTTATAAGATTCAATTTTTCCATCTATCAAAATACTCCTATCATATAAAAAATTTATTCTGCTAATGCAGTAAATAACAGTAATTTTATATTTCAGATGCCAAATTAGCCTTGCATTCTTGGAGTAACTCCAAATTGGTAATTGTATTTTTGAATTTTTATTTAATAATTTTATCTATATTAATGAGTGACATAATTACACTATAATTGTCTATTATATTAATGTTGTTTCAGATTATGATATCAAGGTTATGCTGACCTCATAAAACAAATTAAGAATTATTGCCTCTTTATTTATTCTCTGGAATATTTTGCATGAGATTTTAATTTTCCTTAAAGTTTTGTGAAGTTTTCTGGCAAAACTACCTGGAGTTTTTCTTGAGGCAAGTATTTCAATTATTGATTCAATTTTTTTCTGAAAGGAGTGGTATTCAGCTTTTAAATTTATTTTTGTATTTATTTTGCTAAATAGTATTTTTCTAGGAATTTGTCAGCTAAAATTTCAAATTTACTGGCATAAATTTCCTCAAAATATATTTTTTTCTTTGAATGCCATAAGTTTAGTAGAGATGGCCTTGATATAAGTTATTAGTTCCTTTGCATATATTTCTTTATCAAACTCATCACAACTGTAGTAATTTTTTAATTTTTTCCAATAAAAAACTTTTTACTTGGTTGATCTATTATGATTTGTTTTTTATTTCATTTACTTTTATACTTATATTTATTATTTCATTTTTTGTAATTCTTTTGAATTTAGTTTGTTGTTCTTTTTCTAACCTGAGATGGTTTTTAAGATTATTACTTTTCACCCATCCTTATTTCCAAAGATGTGCATTTAAAGCTATACATTTTCCTTTAATCATGGCTTTAGCTGTTTTCCAAAAGTTTTAAGATACCTTACTTTTTATTATCACTCAGTTCCAGATACTTTTTAAGTTCTCATTTTGATTTTTTTCCTTCACCTCTGGGTTATTCTTCCATCTCCTGGAATATAGTATACATGTTTACTTTAAATTCTATGTTTGATAGCTACAGTATCTCAAGCCCTTAAGAGGCTTTGTGTAATGTCTGAAGTTTCTTCTGGTTTTTCTTCATATTGCTTTAGTTTCTTATAAGCCGGTGATATTTTATTATGTGCTATAAATTATACTTTCAAAATTGTTTGTAGAAATAACACAAAGCCTGTTGTATCTTCCTCCAGATATGATTTACAGTTATTTCTGCCAGTTACTGGAGGCATTAGCAATCTGGAATTCTCTTCATCCAGTGTGCTGACTGAGAAAATTCAAAGCTAAGCTGCAGTCTCTATGAGGTGCAATCTTTCCCTAAACTAGAACTTTTCTGTGGCTCAGCTTAAATGAGGATTTTCATCTGGGCCCCCTTTACTGAGTTCCAAACTCTAATCCCTGATTCTCTGGCCTCCACAGATGGCTAGAATCACTGATGATTCCTTCATCCACTCAAATACCAGATACTGAATGGCAACATCCCTCAGTGGAAAAGTGACCCCAAATCCTAGACTCACTCTCATTGGACCTCTGTCCCCCTCCTGGCCTAGTCATTTTCAGAGTCCTGTTAGTAATCTTATACTTTCCAAGAGAATACATATCCAGCTTTTCTCTGGATAAAGAAGATACTCAAATTGCTTGGTTCTTCATTACTCGAAGCAGAAGCCCAGCCAGAGATATTTTTCTTCCCTAATATAAATAAAAGACAACAAAAGGCTTCTTGTTTCTGATGTATCAACTTAACTAGGCAACATAAGTTACAGGCTTAACTTATTCACTGTCTTAGCTTTTGTCCTGATGCAACTGGATCTTAACTCAATTATATCATTTTAGCATATTGCTCTGAGCAATTTTTCCTGTCAAAAGCATATGGTGTTTTTAGTTCTACTGTTAATTCCTTTCCACTGGACTTGTTTAAAACATGCTCATTTTCAATTTACAACCTGGGTTATTCATGCATTACTTTCTAAAATGCCTGGCTAGTTTCCTCAGGAGATTAAATTATGAACTGGTCACTCAGATTTGCCTAGATTTTCCAAGAATTATTTGTAGAATTATCAAGTACCAGGTATTCAAGCTTGAGAAAGGCTGTACCCTGCCTTGCTAGTCTAGGAAGCATTGCCCCCCTTATTTCATGTGGAATGCCTCTATCAAAGCAAAAGAAAAATGAGAGCCCGGGAGCCCTCACTTGAGAGAAGATTTGACTCTAAAGTCATACGAAACTATTCCAAAATTTATTCAGGGTGTTCAGTGAAGACTCACAAGAATATGGAGCCATGCACCTACATACATGTCACAGTGAACTGGATTACCCAGACTTCCAGGAAGCTGCCAATCAAAATGAGGGAAAAGAAGTCATTTTAAGAACGCTGAAAATAAAAATCCTCTTGTTTAGATTTCTAGTTAAAGTGAATATTATTATTTTTTTCTGTTCTGAATCTCTCTTTCTTTCGGAAATCTCCTCTTCCCTACCTTGGAGAAATTGCTTCTCCCTCCCTTTTCAAATATGTGATCTGAAATGGTGCCATGGTCAGTATACTTCCATCGTCATTATAGTTGATCTAGGTGTGGGAATATTTCACAATCTGAGGACCATATTCCCCTTTCACAGCCATTGCTCTGAGGGGTGGGTGGCAAGAATCTGGGCAATCAAGCTAGAACCTGTGATTTAAACTAATTTTTTTTTTTTTGCAGTACGCGGGCCTCTCACTGCTGTGGCCTCTTCCGTTGTGGAGCACAGGCTCCGGACGCGCAGGCTCAGCGGCCATGGCTCACGGGCCCAGCCGCTCCACGGCATGTGGGATCCTCCCGGACCGGGACACAAACCCACATCCCCTGAATCGGCAGGCGGACTCTAACCATGCGCCACCAGGGAAGCCCTAAACTAATTTTTAAACTAACTTTTCCCACTGTGATGGCCCAGAGTGACCATCAGAGATAATGATGCTCACTCAGAGAAAAGCAAAGAGGAATAATATTGGGTTGGTCAAAAAGTTCCTTTCATTTTTAAGTAACAATAAAAGACACATTTTTCACTTTCACCAAGAACTGTATTAAACAATGTAATCACCATTTTGTTCCACTACCTTCTGTCATTTTTCAGATAACTTCATAATTCCATCTTCTCAAAACTTTTTCTCTTTTTGAGCAAAGAACTGTTCTGGATGCCTTTTACAGCCTTCCAGGGAATTGAAATTTTTTCCATTAAGAGAATTTTTTAAAGTTCAAGATAAATGGAAATCCAAAGGTGCAATGTCTGATGAATATGGCAGATGAATCAGAACTTACCAGCCAAGCTGTAACAGTTTTTGCCTGATCATCAAAGAAACATTCAGTCTTGCATTATCCTGATGGAAAATTATGCCATTTCTGTTGACTAATTCCAGACACTTTTCATCGAGTGCTGGTTTCAGTTAGTCTAATTGGGAACAGTACTTGTTGGAATTAATTGTTTAGTTTTCTGGGAGGAGCTCACAATAGAGGACTCCCTGCCAATCTCACTATATACACAACATCATCTTCTTTGGATGAAGACTGGCCTTTGGTGTGGTTGGTTGTGGTTCATTTCACTTGTCCCACCATCTCTTCCGTTCCACATTATTGTACAGTATCCACTTTTCATCACCCATCACAATTTGCTTTAAAAACAGAATGTTTTCATTACGTTTCAGTAGAGAATCACATGCAGAAATACGGTCAGGAACGTTTTTTTCGCTTAACTTATGTGGAACCCAAACGTCAAAGTGATTCACATAACCAAGATGGCGCAGATGCTTTTCAGCACTTGATTTGGATATTTTGAGTATGTTGGCTATCTCCCACGTGGTATAACATTGATTGTTCTCATCTAATGTCTTGATTTAATCACTATCAACTTCAACTGGTCTACCCGACTATGGAACATCGTCCAGTGAGAAATCTCCAGTATGAAACTTCGCAAACCACTTTTGACACATTTGATTAGTCACAGCACCTTGTCCATACATTGCACAAATCCTTTTTTTCTTTTGCATTTCAGTTGTGCTTTTACCTTTCTTAAAATAGTAAAGCACAATGTGACGAAAATATTGCTTTTTTCCTTCCATGTGCAATATTCAATTGGCTACACAAATATTCACCAATTTTGATATTTTTTTTTAAATGTACACTGATATGACAGCTGTCACAATGCAATCGAACAAAATTGTTTCGAATGAAGGTAAAGACAACTAAATGCTACGAGAACTGTCTTGAGGAAAAATTTGAATGAACGTTTTGGCCAACCCCTAGCAAAACTTCTGATGACACTTAAGCACGATACCCTGCTGAGCAGGAGGCCCAGTTGTACTCCTTGCCCTTCCACCAGTGGAACAAATGGTCCACTAAGTTCCTCTTTTCTGTCTAAACTACTTTAAGTTGGATTCCTTTCATTTGTGACTAAATTTGTAGGGTTGACAGATAAAATAGAGGATGCCTAGTTAAATCTGAATTTCAGATAAACAACAAATAATTTTTAGTTTTGTTGCAGTATATGAATTCAAATTAACCTTCGGTTAATATGAATTCAGGTAAACAGAAATAATGTTTGAGTATAAGTATGTCCTAATTATTGCATGAGACCTACTCATACTAAAAATTATTTTTTTATGTACCTAAAGTTCAAATTTAACTTAGTATCCTATATTTTTCTTTGCTAACTCTGACAAAATTGAGTTAAAAGAATCTTGATCAATGGACTGAAACCCACTGTGTAAAGTAAATGAAGTAAGACAAATACTATATGATATCACTTATATGTGGAATCTAAAAAATAATATAAATGAATCTAGATACAAAACAGAAACAGACCCACAAACTAGAAAACAAACTTATGGTTACCAAAGGAAGAGGGGGAGGGTAAATTAGGACTTTGGGATTAACGTACAAACTACTATACGTAAAATAGATAAGCAACAAGGATTTGCTATACAGCACAAAGAACTATATTCAATATCTTGTAATAACATATAATGGAAAATAATCTGAAAAAAATATATATGTATAGCCAAATCACTTTGCTATATATCTGAAGCTAACACAAGATAGTAAATCAACTATATTTCAATTAAAAATAAATAAATAAATAAATACTTGATCAATGTGTGGATCATATTCTGGTTGTACATTTTGATCTTTCATGGATCAAAAAAAATTTTTCTTTCATTAAAAGTGTGTTAAAAATAAGGGTGCTCATTTTTATTAACTAATTTATTCTTATAATGACTGGTTTATTTTTACCTTAACTCAATTTAACAATTTTCCTTTTACTGAATTTCCACTGTGTGCAAGACAGTGTGCAGATTGCAATAAGGGATAAAAACAGATGTGCAATCCTTGTTTCTAAGGACCTGAAAATCTACTTAAGGGAGAAAAACTAAATTTGTTGCTATAATTTGTAGAAAATATAAAACAGGAGAGTACAACTTCCCATTTATTTAGCATTGGATAATTTATAGACTATTTTCAGATAACTTCTCATTGAATTCTTACAACTTTGTAACGTAGAATTATTATATTTGTTCCCATATTTGTACAGAATAAATTGAATTTCAAAGACATTACATGAATTTCCTAGATCTCTCTGATGACATATAATATAACCAAATTTTAATTCTAGTTATTTTTACTCAGAAGTTTTCCACTCTATTACTCTGCCATTAATCATTCAGTAAACCTTCGGAATACATGGCATAGAGAATAGACCAACAGTGATATAAGGAAATGTTAGGTGGAGTCTGTAGATGACTTTATGAAGGATGTAGAATATGAGAAGGGCTTTAAAAAATGGATATGATTTAAGTAGCAAAACACAGAAGAAATAAAAAGGTATTTAGGAAAGAGGAACACAAGTGATATGAGGAGAGAGAGAACACCCGTTCATAAGAGGTCAATGGAGTGAACAGTCCATCTGGAATAGAAGTCTCGGCAAGTTATTAAGTTGAACTCTGCTTTGTGCCTGCACTCACATGGGTGAAAGAGAAGGCATAATCATGAACACAAGTCACTGACAGGAAATCACAGCACATACCACTGGTCCATTGAGTTGACCCCTTGACTGGGCAACCACTACGTGGACTTTGCCTCCAGTGGAAACTTTAAGATAGCAGTAACAGCAGGGGCAGAGAGGAGATGAGCTCTGCCCAGACAAGAGATAAAGAGACCACATATTTCCCATTCTTCAGGTCAAGGAGACATTCCCAACTACACGTGCTCAGACAGGCTCCTCAGGGGTCAAAAAAGGAGGGGGCACCACCCCATAGTAGGTGATGTCAACCTACCCATAGACCTCTGCGCTAGAATCCATCTTGGCTAAGAGATGCATGTGCACGCAGGGGAAGACTCTGAGATAAACCAAATACGAAGTCAGAGCCAGGCAAAGCAAAATGATTGGCCAGAGGAAAACTGGAAGGAATGCCCCATATAAGTGATTCAAACTACTATGAGTGGGCAACTCTCTCTCTGAGCCCACCCCTGTGTGCCTATTCACATGTACTCTTTTCCTCCTAATAAGCAACTTACTTGTTTCATTACTTTCCATCTCTTTGTGGGAATTCATTTCTACCAAGCCGACAGGCCAGGGTCTTGTCACTGGTCACTGGCCCTCATGGTCTAGTGGCTACGATTCAGTGCTCTCACTGCCGTGGCCTGACTTCAGTCGCTGGCCAGGGAACAAAAATCCTGCTTCAAGCCACTGCAGACCGAGGCCACCTGAGATCAAAACCAGGCAGTGAAATATAGGGACACTGAGCCATTAAGGTTCTTGGCAAGATAAAAATTATATGGGAATTAATATGGCAGAAATTGCTAGAATATATTATGTATCAGAATAACTAAGATAATAATTAGTTATCTGAGGGAGTTGTGTTGGTGGCAGAGTCTTCTAAGACCTACCTGGGGTCAGGAATGGGGAGTTTCTTAAAGTATTTCCCCAGTTACAGGGTATGATCACTAGACGTAAGACAAAGAGACCAGATGGGAGGCTGTCACAGTATTCCAGGTTTGAAAAAATGTGGGTATGAATTAGGAGTGTGACTGGCAATGAGAAAGACAGAAAGGCACACATCTGAGAGATGGTTAAAGAAAGATACACAGAATTAAAGGGCAAAGTGGAAATAGAATGGATATTATTGGTAATTGATGACTTCGAGGTTTCTAAATTAGGACTGGAAAAATAATTGAACCCCTGATTTAAAGGAGATATTTGGCCCTGTTAAATGGTTTATTTTTGCTGTTTTTCACTTATTTTGTACTTTTAGCGGGCAAGAGAGAACAGAAGTAGACAAAAGATAGAGGCTGAATCCATAGTCACTCGGCAACTCCCCACTTTTCCAAGTTAGTGAAAATCCTTTTGGAGATTAGACAAATAGTTGAACACTCTCTGGGTCGCCCCAGATCTGCTTGGATGGTTTCAGTTTCTATTTCTTCTCTCCATGGCATGATGGGACCACATATTTCCTGTAGTTTTTTTTGGTTTTTTACTAAAATGTACTTTTAAATTTGTGTTGTTATCCCATTATTCTACCAGTAAAGTTGTGTTTGGTAGTGCTATTACCAAGTGAAGTCAAGGTCACCAGGGAAGTTTTTGGCTTTGCTGGGAATTCTCACTCACTAAACTCCCAGTAGTTGTGTATCAAAACAGGTTACTGCTACGGTTTGTCAGCCATGCTCAGTGGTATAAGCTCGCACACCATCTGTTCTCAGATGCCTGGTTTTGCCCAGAGCTATTTGTTCCTCTTTGTTTCCCCCCACCAATTTCCACAAATACCAAGCAGGCAAATTTTAACAAATTTTACTAATATTGGAGTGATTGAGTGTTACATGAATTAAACTTGGGGAGGCCACCTCATTGAGGGGCTGTGCTGACATTCATGCATAAGGAGAAATGGCAAATCCCCTGCAAACAGATGGTCCCTGGACAGACTCATCTTAAAAGGTTAGAAGGAGGTGAGAAGTCATTCCCTCTTTTCTGTGTAGCTCTTTTTGCCTTCCACTAAACCTGAGGCCGGGGGGGGGGGGCGGGAATTAACATTTACACAGCATTATAATCACCTTCCATTACTGAGAGTTATTATGTACTGGTCTCTATACCAGGCATTTTACATGTAAGAGCACAGTTAAGAAGGTATTCAGTTGGTTAGTCGAATCATTATTTTCAAGATCAAACTCACCTTTAAAAATTAGAGAACATAGCTGCCTTCATCCTATACTGATGAATCTATTCTTGGGGAGAAGCCAGGGGACCTGTCTGTTTAACAAGAGCCCAGTGATTCTCAGAGTCAGGCAATGTGGAAAATTCTGAAGAGGAGAGTAATTGAGTTAAGTCAGAGAAACTGGTGTGAGGTCCAGCTCACCAACTGAGGTCACTTTGATTCAATCAATCTCCACAAATCTTCATTTCCTTAGTTTTGAAATAAGAAAAATAGTATAAATCCCTTTTAATGAAAAGGCAAATCTCAACTGCACAAGTAAAGTATCTGGTACTCAGTCAATATAAAAGAAATTATCTTTATATTATATGTGTATATATAAGAAATTACTGTTAACTTAAAGACGAGAGAACATAAATACTGTGATACATTTGAATGAAAAGACTGTTCAATGATTCATAAAGTTGTTGGTAAATAATCTTTTACTGTTTAAAATTTAGTAACTAAGAAATGAAAGTCTACAGCCATTTAAAATCACTCAGGTCCTCTGCTGAACTTGCCATAGTCAACCACATTAATTAACTAAAGCAAATCTAGATGTTCTGTGCCAAGGTCAGAGAGTACAGGCATGCAGAAAATCCAAACTATGTAGATAAGCCATCTGGGGCTTGGGATATACTATTAGACATTTTATAACATTTTTATATTGTGTTACGTTTAGCTTGGGAGCTATTCCAACTATTATATTATAGGCAGTTTCGAGTAAAATTTTAGACAAATGTTAACTAAAATTTTATTGGAGGTAGAGTTTGCAATACTAATAAGTGTGTGTTTTTTAATGTTCTTTCATTTAGTGAGTATTTATTTAGTCCTTCCACATATAAGGTATGGTTTGGCCACTGGAAAGGCTACAATGACTTTCAAAATATGGAATTTATAATTTAGTGGCAACAAGGAGGAAATAAGTCAGAAAAAGACACAGTCGTTGAAGAAAGACTGCAAAACCTAGAGTTTCCTCCCTGAGAGGTATTAAGCCTTGCCCACATCCATTGTGAGTATAAATGTGTCATGTATTAAATGCATATTCATATCCCTTCCACAGTTCTAGTTCTACAGACGTGAAACCAACTGAATATTGTTAAAACTTCAGTGTTGTCTTTGAACTTGTCCACTCTGGTCCTGCTTCTCTAAGTTTAAGGCTGCATTTGGAGAACTCAGTAATTAAGGAGGGAGGCAAAGCAGCTGATACATCCCACTTGGATGGCATAGATTTGCGGTTGAGCTCTTCTCTGCTCTTGCTTGCCATGCAAATTTGGGCACCTAATTTATGTTTTCAGAGCTTCATTTTCCCATCTATAAAAATGTACAGCCTCTAGTGAACCACCCAGCAATAAAGGAAGATTTCTTTTAGATAGCAGGAGAGTCCTTATTACTCTGTAAACTGAGTGGAAATTTAATGATGGTAAAGAATTACTGAAGTGAAATTTTAGAGTGATGATATTAAGTTTATTTTTTATAGAGGTCATCATTTGAGGATACCCACTGAAACATACAGAGGTTCAGTACTGTATTACCTATACTTTCATTTATTGAAATATATAAATTGAAAAATACATTTATAACTTGAAATAGTCTATAACAAAAAATTTTAAAATGCAAGCTATTTGAAGAATGGCATGAAGGAAATGCCTTTTCCCAAAACCAAAACATTTTTTTACCTATCTTTCTCATGGGATTTTGCCATGTATTCAGGGATACACTGGGTATACATAGGCAACAAAAGGAAGAACTATGGAAATAATCCCCCAGCATCCTTAAACTAAAAAGGGAAACCATTGTACAATGCCAAAATCTGGGAAGGCCCTCCAGCTTCCCTATCCCGGATCCCCCTTTTATGGCGTCTACTACAATGTGAATTTATGTTCACCAGAATATCACCTACTATATAACAAGTAGAGTATAAAGTACCATATTGGACTACCATATGGCTACTAACCTCAGAGGTTGGTAGCAACTATCAATGTAGAAATTTGAGAGCAGAATGAGCCTCAGGATAGAACCAGTTCTCACTCAAGCATGCTATATAATTGGCTGTAGTGAGAAACTAAAAAAATGTCTCAGAAACCAGATGGATTTGAAATGTTCCATTATTCATAAACACTTTTTTTTTGCATTTGTACTTGTTCCCATTCCCAAATATTCTGCCACAGAAATTTGCTGAAGAAGGTGTGAAAAGGGACAAAAATCTTTGCTTGCTTTTCTGGAAGGTGTCCCTGCAGCCACTGCACCCAAGGAGCTAGAAGAAATGGCTGGGGCAGTTTCTTTAAAGACCCCTTTCAGTCTATTCATGTTATATGTGAATGTATGTATAGGGGAGTCTTTGGAGGTGTGGGGAAGGCTTGTTGTGAACATGGCCATGGGTAATCATGGGCTTTCTGAGCCTGGAGGTGTGCAAGCTCATCCTCTCCAAACTCCAAGCTGCTATTTCCCCCTTTTTGATCATTCAAATGACAGTTAGTCACTGATGTCCTTCTGACAGGAAGTGTCTCTCCAGGGGAGAAAATTGCTCGGTTTACTTCCTACCTTCCATCCTCCCCCACCTCCCACTCCTTTCCTCCAGCTAGAGAAAGAAGAAGACAGGGGTTCCTTAAATTGGAGGTGGAGATTATTTTTTTTCAAATAAATAACATGCCGAACATGCCGAGCAGCAAAGGAGAAACTCATCAGTGACATGTATAAACAACGAAGGGTTATAAAACCCTCGCAGACAAACAGCTTTGCAGTTGGGTAATTTACATACCAGATGAAATGAGAGCAGGAGAGCACCTTTCAAAGAATATTTGTTTGTGAAGAACAAAATCCAGGCCCTCTGCTCTGTCACCTGGGAATGGAGAATGCAGGCTTGCACAATGACCGTGGGACACCAAAACCATAGCAATTCATCAGACGTTTTCACTCTCCTCAGAAGTAATGCATCTAACTCTCAGAAGGTTGAGAAAATGCCTATTTAAGGCATTAGTGTAATGTTTTTTTGGCGGGGCAGTATGTTTTGTGTGATTTATACTGAGAATTAAATAACTGATGGATTTGAGGTTGGTGATATACAATTAGTACAAAACATTAATCCTGGGACTTCCCTGGTGGTGCAGTGGTTAAGAATCTGCCTGCCAATGCAGGGGACACGGGTTCGAAAGATCTCACATGCCATGTAGCAACTATGCCCGTATGCCACAACTACTGAGCCTGCGCTCTAGAGTCCGCGAGCCACAACTACTGAGCCCGAGTGCCACAACTACTGAAGCCCGAGCACCTAGAGCCCGTGCTCTGCAACAAGAGAAGGCACTGGAATAAGAAGTCTGCATACTGCAATGAAGAGTAACTCCCGCTTGCTGCAACTAGAGAAAGCCTCCGCACAACAACGAAGACCCAACACAGCTAAAAATAAATAAATAAATAAACAAATTAATTTAAAAAAAAATAATCCTATCCATGTTTTCACACCTAAATCTTACTCATCCCAACTTCAGTTTATATCATCAAAATTGCCAGGACAAAATCCACAAGTCAGAATTTCAATTTAAATGTGATGAAATCTAACTGCTGTAATGGTAAATACAACCTGCGTTTTACTGGGTCACTCATGAGGTTGTTATAGCTACCTAGAATTTTTATATGCCTGGGCTTCAGTTGAGGAGAAGAACACAACTTTAAATGATTCAGAACTTAATCTGTAGATGATTTAGCTATAACTTGAGAATGTATTTGGACCTCCTCATCAGATTTGTTCAATAGTAAAGATATTTTGAAGTGACCTTGGCAACCCTTCCAACCCAGCCTTCTATGATAGGGGTGATACCCATCCCCACTGTCTTTTTTGAAGCATTGCCCAGGGAATACTGCCACTCGCATATTCTCAGATATTGCTTTTCATGATATGTATTATCTCTACAATCCAATGTTGTCTTTAAAATCTCCCAATCATTTTTGGCCTGGGGGAAAATCTAGAGACCATCTCATTCAGCCTTCTCTTTCTGTAACCTATGGGACATCAAATGACTTTCCCAGGGTCAAAAGCTATCTGTAAAAGCCAGGAAGCAAAGTAAGCATATACTTCTCAGATGACAATGGTACCATCCTATTATAGTCTGTTTTGTATTGTTATTCCATTGCTTTATTACTTACCTCCCAAAAGGTTTATAAAACCTATGATGGCCTGGAGCTGTTTACTTCTTCTTCCACAGTATAATGATGGAAACACATTATAAAAGCAACAAATATATTGAATATGTTGGATAGTGATGAAAAATACAATTTTTTTGTTGAGGGGAAATTCAAGTAACATAAAATTAACTATTTTAAAGTTAACAATTTAGTGAAATTTGGTATATTCACAATGTTATGCTACCACCACCCCTATCTAGTTGCAAAATATTTTTATCACCCCAAAAGTATACCCAATATCCACTAACAGTTTCTCCTCATTCTTCCCCATCCCAACCCTGGTACCTACCAATCTTCCCCTGTCTCTACAGATTCACCTATTCCAAATATTTCATATAAATTGAATCATACACAATGTGACCTTTAGTGCCTGGCTTCGTTCACTTAGCATAATTGGAGTTTCATCCACATTGTAGCATGTATCAGTATATCATTTATTTTTATAGCTAAATAATATTCTGTTGTATGCATATACCCCAACTGGTTGGTCCATTCATTGATTGATGGACATTTAAGTTGTTTTCACCTTTTAGCTCTTGTGTATAGTGCTGCTATGAACATGCATGTACATGACTTTGAATAACTATTTTCAGTTCTTCTGAGTGTATACCAAGGAATAGAATTGCTGGTGCATGTGATAACTCTATATTTAACTTTTTGAGAAACTGACAAAATCTTTTCCATAGTAGCTGAACCATTTCACATGGAGAAATACAAATTTGGATAGAAAATTACGAAACATAGTATGATTTTAGTGGACAAAAATATATTCCTTGACAATTTGGTAAGCACTGCTGTGCATTTTGCCATTTATGTACATTCTCCATTTATAGGTGGAACTCTGACACATCTGGATTTTATGAGATACACATGATGAATTTTCCCAGGATGTGTTCAATTCATGGACCTTCACAAGTTCACATCAATGCTTTCAGTTCCGCTCTGCTGCTGTGAACAACCTCTATTGCCATATCAGCTACCCTGATTAGGGAATGTTTGATTATTTAGACTCTAAATTTGACCTTTCTGATGTGAGAAGTTATCAGTCTATCTTAATGTTCTCAGTCATCTTTTAGAGTTTAAATACCTACTTTTCTACAATTAATCAACAATATCTCTAATATCATCTACAAATCCTGTGCCAGCTCCTTAGAGGGATTCCAAAATGTATGAGATGTAGGTATTATCTTCAAGGAACTTAAAGATTGTATGGAGAAATGAGACTGACATGCTTGAAAAATCTACTAGCCATATAGAGTGTAAATGCCAAAAAATTATAGGAAGAAACCAATCTAGCTGAAAGATTAGAGAAGATTCACAGAAAAGATGGAATTTGAATTTGGTTCTGGAGAAAGGGTAGTAGTTAAAAGACAGAGAGGAGAGAGGCTGGCATTTTTTGTGTGTTGTATGAAGAGTATTCAAAGGCATAAAGCAGGTTTAAGTGAGATTTTAAATAGAAGATAGAATTTATGCATCAGAGTAGTAAGAGGTATGAGTTTGTAATAGTCTGGAACCACTGGTCAGAGATCCTGAATGTCAGTCTGGCTTTCATTCTGAGGATATATGGTCTTTGAAAGGGCAAAATGATGGAAAGCAATCTCAGATCAATTCTACAGGAATGGATTGAAGAGGGAAGAGAGTTATTAAGTTTTCATTATTGTTCAGTTATAACATGATAAGAAAGGATCTGAGTTAAGTTAAAGATGGAAGAAACTAAAGGTATGTGAGATCTCAATGATAAAATCAAGAGGACTTGGAAAATGATATAGCCTGAGCTTTAAAGGAAGGAATAGTAGTTATTGATGGTGCCCATGAAGTTTCAAGCCCTGGACCGATCAAATGGTAGCATTCTGTATTGAGCTGGTTCATCTGGAGGAAGAGAGGAGAGGATAATGCTGAGTCAGTGAAGACAGGAGACACTTCAGGAGAAACATGTGCTATACCCTCACTGTATAAAAAAGACTGTCTTGATAAATTTCTCACCTTTCTACAAAAAAAAGTTTTAGGAAGTTGTTTTAATAAGGTGTTATTTGAAGACATTTGAAAGAAAATGAGAACTTTGAGGATTTGCACTGAGTCTACCTATTTTGGGACATCTCCTTTATCTAACCCAGGCAAAATTTTTTGAGATTTTTATTTCAATAAGATATATCCCTCAGAGAGATAAAATCAATGGGGCTCACACTATCTTCCCTCCTGCCTTCAAAAGCAATGCTGAGCAAAATCTAGATATTATTCCTACTACCTCTGGCACACTCAACCTGAATCGGCAAATTTTCTGTCATCTAAATGATCCCAAGAGGCGGAGCTGATGAGCCACAACCTTCATTCCTGATTGGGAGCTCAGGATGACGAGTCAAACTCATCTGGGAGCCAACTGGTTCCCAATTCTAATCTGGAAAGGGGCTCATCTGACTTTTTTTATTACTTTCTCCAGGGTGCTATTTGAGGTTCCATAGGGGTGAAATCAATAGGCATATCACTTTGCCTTATTTTTCATAGAGAGGGACAAGCTTTATTTTTTCTAATCTGTCTAAGGAGATAAATGATAAAAAAAAAAAAGACTAGTGACCATGACCTAAACAAAGAAATTTATTTGAATTAATTAAAAATTAATATTAATTAAATTAATTAGAAAATTTTAGATATTACTTGTTCTGCTATAGTATCTTTCAGACAACATTACAAATATTGCCGAAGAGAAAAGATCATAATCGATTTCTTAGCTCCAGATGTTCACCAAAATAGGTAAAATTGTTACATGGTAGTGCCAAGTGTTCTTGATCCTAAGCAGGGAATTCTGCAGAATCTTCCATAATATAATTAAAAAAAGAAGAGGATAACAGTAACACTAATAATATTTATAGACAGTTTCTCTGTGTAAAGATCTGTGATGGAGATTATTTTATTTAATCCTCACAACTCTCTATATATGATAATTAACCCCATTTTATAGATGGCAACATTCAATCTTAGAGAAGCCCAAGTTTCTAGGTCAAAGAAAACAGAAATAAAGTGTTTGGAACTGTAGCACATCCCCATAACCACATAACTAATGGGGAATATTTAACACAGGTAAAGAAATTGGAGGGGAAAACACTGGATGAATACAGAATTAACTATGAGGGGAAAAATTCAAGAAGACGGCTGTATTAAATATGTTCTACACCAAAGAGGTACAACAAGGAAAATGTAGATTAACAAAAGACACAAATCTGGGTAAAAGGAAGTCACAGGGTAGAACTTTGAGAGAGTACATTTTTGGACTAGTCATGAGAGTTGAAATCAGAGGCAGGGAGTTAAGATGTAATTGGGTGATGAAGATGTGGTGGACTCAAAAAGAAAAAGTAGGCAGCTAGAAGTCTTAGAAGACTTCAGTGAAAAAGAAAACATGGTAACTACCACTGAAGAACCAAGGGAGCTTTCCTCAATGCAGGGACTTTCACATAAATGAAAACAGACGTGGGGCTCCTCAGCTGAAAGGGGGAGCAAGGGGAATGAGGAGAGAAGGGAGATTTGAAGAAAGGAGCGGTAACAGGAGCAAGTGAAATCAGGAACTGGGTCAAGATGTAAACAACTTTTCCTGTAGGGAAGACAAACACCTTTCTCTTGTGGGAGAGAAGGAGGATAAAAGTGGAATGGGTGGCTAAAAAATGACAACCCACTACCATGCCCTCACAAATCCCAATAATTTATTTACTTAGTTAGCCTCATAGTTAGTTTTTGTTGTTGTTTTGCTTTTGTTTTGTTTTTGTTTTTTGCTTCAGTAGCAAGAACATCCCTGTCCTATTACTGAGCTTGAAAACTTTGGACTACCTCTGACCCCATCAGCTCCTGGATGTCAGTGATTGCTTTCCAATCTGACAACCCCTTTCCATTCCCACCAGCATTTGGAAACCCACTGCTACAAGATTTGTAGTTTTTTGTTAATAATACCATTAACTGAACCCCTTCTATGTTCCAGGTGCTATGATTCAGCCTCAGAACAGCACTGCAGAAGAGGGGCTTTATTACCTCTTTTTGTGAAAGGATACTGAGGCTTTCAGAGGGGAAGTAACTTGCTTGAGTCCATATGATTATAGGTGAAGAACTAGAAACCAAACTCTGGTCTATCTAACTGAAGAATAGTCCTCTGCCATGTCACACTCTTGAAGGCACTTGCCTTTTGCTGTAAAGGGTAAGGAAGATATTTATCAATATAAGAGTTATGGTAGAAACTGAACTAGAGAATCAACAGAGATAGTCATCAGTACTGACAGCCCCATTGGATTTGGATAGTGTGAATCTGTAGTGGACATTTCCACCCATTTCAGTGACTTCCTCCAGAAAGGTACTGCAGCCTCGGGGTGGAAACATAAAAGTGAGAGTGAGGATTATCACAGGGGAGAATTGTCATGGGCAAGGATGACCAGCAAGCTGGAGGCAAAAGCCAAATGGCAGCCTTGGGATTCAAGGAAAACAGGAATGGTCACAGAGGTAAGTGAATGACTGTCACCTGAAGGTCCTCTCTGCTGAGTCCATTTGTGATGGAGGCCTCCCTTCTTTATCTGCATCCTTGAACCTGTGGTGTCGTCTCCTGGTTCTCAGGTTCTGGCCTCCAGGAACTCCTGATCTTAGTCCATTTATTGTTCCTCATCTCAAGTCTTTTCTTTTTCTTTTAATTTTGTACTAAGATATAACAAGTGTATGTGTGTAAAAACACCACCACTATAATAAATTTACCATTTTCATGTTTTTCACTTTCTCTCCCAGTCCTTGTACAGAATCACATATGAATTTTAAATAGTTCCAGTGAAGAAAGAGATGCCGCATTTTACTGGGCATGTTTCACTTTACCTTACCTTTCATAATTTTCCATTGCAATGGAGGCTAAGTCTCCATTGTTTTCCTCATTTTTCCCTAATCAGTCCCCTCCGTTGGACACTTAGATTGTTCTCAAACTTTTATTATTGACAACAGTAATTCAAGAGAATATTTATGAAGAAAGTAATCTCCTTTTGAATTGTTTCCTTAGTTGAAAATTTCAGAAGTGGAGTTACTGGGTTCAGAGATTCTCTGTTGTAAATATGTCTTTATATCCCCATTAGTTAATCTTTCATTGTTCTTTTTCACAACTCCCATATTATTTCCCCAAATGTGGGTTTTCAAAGACACGGTAATAGCTTTGACATTCATATCATTCTTATCATTGCTAGATAGAAATTTTTGTAGAACACATATATAATTGGAGGAATTACTTATCACTATAGAGTATAGCACTTGCAGTACTAAAATAAAATCTTCTATATATTTCTCAATAGGATGCACAGGGGACCTTTACTTCCTTTGAAAATCATTCATGCATTCAAAAAATATTAATTTTCTGGCCACTACAAGCCCATACCATCATATTTTTACCATGCTACTAGGAGAGTGATCAGTGACAAGAACACTGATGAAGGTAAGCCCAAACTGGCAATTGAGGCACCAAGAAGAATCATCCCACTCAGAGAGGTCATAAGGAAAATGATTTTTTTCTTTTATTGACAAAATTGTATCACAAAAGATATGCAGATGAGTTTTTTATTTGAGGACCCAATTTAGGGTTTTAGGAATCATTATGTAGGCTTTTCTATGGAAGAGCTTACTTACCCCTAGGAGTGTCAAATGATACTTCATTACCCTGTTGTTATTTTATTACTTGCTTTTAAAAGGGAGTAACTGAAAGAATATATCCTAGAATTGTGGGAAGTCATAAGCCATGCTCTTTTATCTGGCTATTGAATGGTGCATAATGTTCTTTATGGGTACCTGAAAATATTGGAGAGTTAAAATTATCATGTAAATTTTTGTCAGAGTGACTTCTTTCCATCTAACCTCAGCTCTTACAAACCTTTTCTTTCAAAGGGGGGGACATTTTTCTTGCAATTTTAGGAAAATGACAATATAATCTAAAATATCCTTCCTTTTGGAAAATAAAACATGTGGATTCATTGTATGTGTCATGCTATTCGTTTACCTCTGTAGTCTTAGAAATATGATGAGGAAATGCATTCATTTTCATGTGTCAGATATTTAGGCTGTTTTTCAACATGTAAAAGGAGGTGCCAGACTGATAAAATCCTAATATCATTTTGCAACCAAAATGCAAATTCCAGGTTTATTTCCCCTAAAATCTTTGTATGTAGATGAAGACTTAATTGAATCTACTTCTGACTTTAAAAGTATGTTCTTGTTTCCTAAAATCCTGTAATTGGTTTGTGTGATTTTTTTTTTTCTATTACATGCAATGGTTCCTGCCATCTCTAGTCTTTGGCAACTGTAAACAACTTGATTACCCCTCATATTTAGGATATCTTTTGAAGCTCCACTGACCATTGCCACAAAAGAATGGACAGATGTGCTCTATGGATCAATGTTTCCTCCTGACTATTGAACAAAAACCTCCCTGAGAGGTTGATAAGCAAACAGATATCAATGAGAGAATGGCAGCTAATTCCCCAGAGAGACTGGTGGAAGTCATACTTCCCAAGACAGGAAAAGAAAGGCAGGACATGGGTGATGCAGAGAAAGGTGCAGCATTCCAGGACAGACAGGAAGCACTGACATATGGCAACTGAATCAAAGGACACTGTCCAGTCTCTGTTCAATTGTTTGAAACAAAAATTCCATGATCCTTAAGCAGTCTGGTACTTTGACCATAACTTAAGTAAACTCAGAAGTGATGGTTGATGGCAAGGTCGGTGAATGAAAGAGCACTGCAGAAAGAAGAAGTCATTGTGAAATGAGTATGAATGATCCTTTTGGCTTTGATTTTAGTTGAGGGTCTTATAGAGACAATTTGTCCAAGAGTTATGACTTAGGTTTTTTTTTTTGAGATATTAAATGTCCATGATGATTTTGAATCTTCACAGATCATGTACTAATTTAGAGTTGAGCCATGTCATCATGACTCCAGTTAAGTGCTAAAGAAGGTACATTTTGAAGAATGAAAAAGTGGGTATAAAAAATTTGGTGATTTTTAAATCTCGATATAGACAATAATAGTAACGATCCTACTGAAAAGTTTCAGAGTCAGGGTCACAAATCTCTGGGGTTGGTATCTTTTATACTGTTGAAAAGGAGATTATTTGATGGAGAAAGCAGATGAAAGCCTTTAAGGGGAGAGAGCCAAGGAAGAGTGTATGGAACCCAGAAGAGCCAGTTGGTTTAAGAGCATGTCAGTTTCAGCCTGCTTTCCTGTTTCAGTCTAACTATCTCTCTCTTCCCCCTTCTCCTGAAGTCACTCAGATAAATCTCTATTCCTTGGAACCAAAAGATGTCCCCACACTCTATACTCCTATCCCAACACATGGCCCATTATGCTTACCCTATGTCAAAGATACACTTGAGATCTTGGAAATTCTAGGTAAATATTCTCACAATCCTGAAAGAGGAAAGAAAGTAGCAGAAAAGGACAAACTAGGATGTGTGTTAGTATACGTCATCATTTTGAAATTATAGGGAAATGGAAAACACACCTGGTGCTCTGCATTCTTATTAAAATAAATAAATAAAATGACTAAAATCTAGAAGCTTGGAGTGCCACCCGAGGAGAGTTTTTCCCTTCCCTGGCAATTTTATTCCCCTTTGAGATTTAGTTTCATTTTCGGCGATTTCTTCGGTGAGTAAAATAACATTTCACTCAAGAGTTAAAAGGGGTCAGTTTGGGTCTTGTCAGGGTGCTTTGGATCTTTCTTGCTGACCTGGAATTAGTGCAAGGGTGCCTAAGTGCTACTTCAACCAGCCAGCACACCATGAAATATGTTTTCTGCTACAGTGATATTGTTGGTAGTGCATGAAACAAATGGACTGGGTTAGAAATAGTTTGACTCCATCTTTAAATGGAATCTTCTGGATATATGTTACATTGGAGAGAACTTCCACAACCTTCTTCTATTAAGATTTTATTATAATTTTAATTTCTATCTACAGAAGCTATTTATTAACTCAGTTCATCCCTATAACAGTCTCAGGAAATGAGTCCTGTATGGTAAGCACCAGTGCACAGCTTCTGAGGTTCAGAAGCTTTGTTATTTTGCCTTAGGTCTCAAGCTAGTAACTGGTGAAATTGGAATACAAACCAGGAGCCCAAAAACCTCAAGTCTTTGCTTTTTCCACTTTGACTCATCTCATTCGAAACTGCATCATTGAGGATTTGGGTTCAGTTGCATGCAACAGATAAGCCAGATAACCAGAGGTTAGACAAGATAGAGATTTATTCAGAGCTAAGCTGTCCAGAGCTGGCTGAGGGAAATGCTTTCAGGTTTCCTACTGTGATCAGGCACATGAAGGCAGCTGCAACTCCAGCCATCATGATTGTAATCTAGGTAGTAGAAAGGAGTTAGGAACAAGAGGATGAGTAGTACCTATAATAATAGGCAAAACTTTTCTAGAAATACATAGGAATGACCAGAAATGTGTTTCCTGTGCTCACCACTGGTGGTCTAGCATACCCAGAAATGTAACTTTGATCTGATCACACTGCTGTCCCCCCACCCACCCCAAATTGAGATTCTGTCAGTAAGGATGGAAATGGGAGTGGATTTTGTATAAGCATCCAGCAGTATCTACTCCCCAAGACATTTATATTTCCACTTCAAAAATAATCAGATGTTTCCTTTGGGGCATTTTTGTCTCAATGGCATACACTTACACCTTACTTTATGTTTACCAAGCAAGAGCCTGTACACATGTTGACCAACAGTGACTTTGGCTGATTGTCTGCCAACTATATAAAGACTCTCCATATAAAGACCACATCAGAAAGAGGCTTAAACCTAAGGTTTAGCTGTTTAAAGGTTTTGATGTTCCTCTAGTTTATACAGAATCTTACTGGGTAAAGTTACAAAACTATTTTCTAGAGAAATAAGAGGGGAAGAGTTTCAAATATAAAATTCAACTCTTTTTAGGTAATGGAGAGAGGCAACCAGAAAAAATAGTATTACAGGGCATATAAAACTTGAACCAATCAAGAAATGTCTTTAAAGTTGGAAGCTGACTTGATCATCTTACGTCTTTGTTTCCCTTGAATTTACTCATCTTAATGGCCGATTCACCCTGTTCACCCTCCCACTTGGCAGAGGAAAGTAAATGGCTTGTGATTCATATTCTCAGCCCTCAGAGTAGAGATTTGTAATGAAAGAGGTTTAGAATGTGTCTCTAATCTCCTTGGCCTCCTCTTCCTCCCCACTAAATCCCTCTTGTCTGTGGGATTTTACAGGGGACTTGATGTCCTCAGGTCTTGCCAAGCCAGTGAAGATGTTTACAAGGGATTGTACATAAGCTTCCCAGCCATCAAATTGGCTAATTAATCCCAGATTATGATGAAACTGCACCAGACAACACGAACTATCCAGAAGATGCATCCATCAATTAACATAGAGGTGGGGCTGCAGAAGTAGAGGATCTGAGGAAGAGAAGACAGTAGTAATGACTGAAAAGAGATGGTCAGTGGGATTAAAGGAAAGTCAGGACAGTGTAATGGCTCTAAGCTCAGGCTAGGAACTCCAAGAAGAATGGAGGGTTCCATAATGCTAACTACTCTAACCCTTGAGTAAGATTGTAAGGTGAAACCATTGTGTTTAGAAATTAGCATGTAATTGATGAGCTTGCTAATGTAGTTATAAAGGGATGGTAATGAGAAAATTAATAAAAAATAAACATGTGGCAGTATATATTTAGAGAAAAAAGAAATTTAAAGTAGCAATATTAATGACTAATCATTTTTTAAAGACTTCATGATGAAGGGAAGACGAAAGAGCTGGTGGAAACCAGGGAGATATACAAGTTGGTGGGGTTAGCTATTAATATGGTAACATCTTAGCTAAAGTTTGAGCCTCTGGGAAGGTAGTTAGTAGAGAAGGATGAATGGAAATAAGTTTGCAAAGAGATGGAGTGAGGATTGGAAGAGATGAGAAGGATGTTATATCACGATGAATTAATATTAATTAATGCAATCAATGCTTTTCTACAATAGTCCCACTAAATACAAAGTATTCACTACCAAATATGAACACAATACACACACATGTGTACAAACATATACCTTTATATAAACCATAGGTGTGTGCAGTGTTACAAGTCTCAGTGTATACAAATGGCAAATGTAACACAAGGAATTTAGAAGGGTGATTATTTAGATTATACTAAATGTGATAAAAAATAATAGGGTTCCATAAAATGTTCATCTTTCCCTCCACATAATTTAAGAGCATGTCTTTTGGACATTTTTATTCTTTTTATTTGGACATTTATTCTTTTGGACATATTTTTTTTTCTAGCTACACATACCTTGACAGATAGAAGTTCTACAGCTATTTTGAGCTATGTGAATAGAAAGAGAAATATGAATACATAGCCTTGTTTCAATATGACACATTAAAATGAGAAATAATAAGATTTATAGAGGGTTATTCAAAAATTTTATGTATCATCAACATCAGTGTATAGCTCCAGAATGTTTTCATAGCCCTCATATTATTCATAATCATTACAGTAATTTTTTAATCAATTTTATTTTTTCAGTAAGCTTTTATAACTGGAAAACTCTCTTAGACTTTAAACAAAATGATTTCGTTGTGTCCTCACCCTGAAAGGATGATTTAACTGAAAACAGAATCTTAAGTTGATGGTTATTTTTCACTCATACTTTGAAATTATCATTTCATTGTTTTATGTCCTCTATTACCTTTGCAAAAAGTTTAGGGTAGATTTAGTGAGTGGATATGCATTTGTGGGTAATTTGCTTATTCTCCATGGTTGCTTAAAGAGTTTCCTCTTCCCTAGGGTTTTAAAGTTTGACTACATGGCCAGTGTGACACTCTTTTTAATTTCTTATATTTTGGTCTTACGCCTCTTAAATACAAGGCAAGTCCTTTGTATAATGGCAAAGCCTTAGCTGATCAAAATCCCTTTTCCCCCATTCTTCTTTTAGCTCTTCCATTCTCTCTTCCATATCACTTGATCTCATCTTCCTATTCGCCATCTCATTTTTATGTAGATTCTTGATAAGTATCTTCCCATAAAATTACTAATGCATTTTTTACATATGTCTAACTCACTATTTAACTCTATTGACTACTATTAAAAGTTTTAAAGACTATATTTTACAATTGCAATGCTATTTTGTTCTTTTTCTATATATTTTGTCTGTGAGCATTGCTTTTCAGTGTGATGTTTTATTCTTTACTTATATATTTTAAACTTTATACTTCTTGGAACTCTAGAATTTTTTTCTGTGTGTTTCCTGACTCTTAATTTTAGTCAAGTTCTCTTTTTTCTCTAATTGGTTATCTTTTTAAATGGTGGACTCAACTTCAATAAATATTACCTTTTCCTCTGTGTGATTCCCAAGCAAAGTCAGCTGTAAGTTTCAGTTTTACACAAAAAGGGGATGAAACATAGGAATATGTTTTTTGCCTAAAAGAAAAAAAAGATGTCTAGTCCCTAGGTTTACTCAGAGGCCAGATGGAGCCCCTCTACTCTATTCTTCACCCTGATATTAGAAGAATCACATAAAAATTGATGTGGGACTATGTTACAACACCGTTTAATAGCCTTTAGGATAAAGTGTAATGTCCTTTCCTTTACATGTCATTCTAAATAGAGACTGGATAGAACCTTGCCAAATCATTTGTTTGTACTGGGAATCCAACTAAAAGGAAATTCCAAACCTATTTGCATCCCGGTGAGGCCTTCGGAGCTCTCAACAATGGAATCCTGTTGAAGTGAGAAACGCCTCTTGTAGATCAAGGCAATTGAAAGCATGTGAGCCTTCTCTGTGTACCTCTCCTCACTCCACCCCCTTGACTATACAGAGTAGAATTTCTCCATCCATCATGACTACAACCACCACCATCATATCAGAGTGTGAGATGTACAAACTACCATAAACTTTTATTTTGCTGTGCCACTGAGATTTTAGATTTATGTGTTGTTGCAGCAGAGACTAGCCAACACTGACTAATACACCTGATGCACAAGGCCCTCCAAGAGCTACTTCTCTAGGCTCATTTTGTACTAGTCACCCCTTGTTTACTGCATTCCCAGCACATTTCATGGTTCAGTTTCTAAATACAGCTGCTCTTTTCTACTTGGGACTTTTGTACATGTTGTTCCTCTGTCAGGCACACTCTTCCTTGTACTCTTTGCCTGATTTCACCTTCAATTCTCAGACCATACACCAATTCCTTAGGGAAGGCTGTCCCTTGTTCTCCATTTTAAACCACATGCTTTTATTGATTTTCTCTCTCATAGAACACTATTTTCCCCTTAATAGCATTTTGTTCAATATTTAATTATATGTTTATTTGTACAATGTCTTCCTTCTCTATCCAGTACTCTCTGTATGTGCGAGGAAAGGAACTGTTTGGTTCAGTTCTATTTATGTGATACAAGATAGGGACTCAATACACATATTTATCAATTAGTATTTATTTTGTTGTTCAGTGAATGAGCTGCTTATTTCAAACCCTTATATTTGTTAAGTTCCTAGGTGAAGAACTTCCATTATGCATTATTTTGTGAAATGTGAGGTTAATAGTGTTATAAAATTGACAATTTGAATAAGATAGTATCAATATATGTCAAAATCCCCTGAAACTCTCCTTGCCATATACAAATTATCCTTACTAATCATTATAATAACTAAACTGTACAATCCTGGAGACATTTCTGGAAATATTCTATCAATAAATAAATAGATGATGATAATTCTTCATGCCATACTGTTTTCCCTGGAAATAGAAAAACAAACTTACACTTACACAATTCATAAGCATATAATATATGAATATTACATAGATATACATATATCTTATTGTATATTATATAACTATTATTTTATCTTTCATCTCATGAGGAATTTGAAGACAGAAATTATTTTGTTTTCTTCATGTACCTGGGAATTTGCAGCATGTTTATCACATACTAGATGCTCAGTACGTTTTATGAAACATAAATGAATGACTAAATGCATCAATTTTCATTGATTAATGATAATTATAATAATTAGTGGTGACCTCCATACAAATCAAAGATGAACAAAGATAAGAATTTAATACTAGAAGCTCATTTTTTTTTTTTTTTGTAAGAAAAGGCTCATTTACAGGTTCCTGGTAGAATGAGATGATTTAACAGGTAAAAATGTCATGAGAATGGGGTTTCTGAGACTCCGAATCAAGTCCAGGCAAACATAAATAACAATGAAATGATGATACAGTGCATGGCCTATTTGCTATTCTTATTACGGTTCTGAGAAATTCCGTGACTGGATTTGTACTGTAGTGATTCCAAGCCAAACACAGACATCTTGACAACTGGTTTCAGTTTTGAGTATAATTATATTGTTCATTCAAACATGCATGATAAAGCTGTTTAATCAGAAACCTATCGTTTGTTCAAAATCCATGGAAGAGCTATTTTTTCCCCAACGCAAGCTCAGTTGTTTTTGCTCATACAGAAGAAAGGATACTCAGGGAGACCATTCTGATGTAAAACTGAAGAGTTAGTTAGAAAACGTGTTTCAACATGGGTTTACTCTGGCTTTTGGTCCCTTGAAATCAAAGGAAAAAGTGGCAGATGTTGAACAAAAGAAAAAGAGAGTTAAGAAAATGAGAGAGTCAAATCCAGCTTTCGAAATAAAAATTTAACACATGCCAGACACGGAGCAAAACCCTAAGGTCCAAATTCTCAAGTGGTTAAAAGAGGGCGTCCTCTGTCTGTGGGTCTGTGTGTACATGTGTTTAATAATGGTTTACAGGTTAAACACAGCAAACTCCATCTCTCACTGAGAAATTGAAACCTCACACCCAGGTTTACACCCTGGGACTGAAGCTGATGGATGTGTGTCACGGTGAAGAGGTAAAATTATTTCTCATTGTCAACTTCATTTTTGTCAAGTTTGTGGACGGATGAAAGGTGTGGAATTGAGAGAATCTAAAAACAGAGGCCCAGACAGCTTGGAACACATCAAATATATTGAGCGGAGAGAAGAGCTGGGGTACTTCTCTGTCAAGCTGATTAGCTTGTTATAAACAAAACAGCTTTAAACTCCCACTTCACACTGTTAACTAATCTGGTCCCTGACCTTGTTCCCATTTCTGGGGCCGGGTGAGGCCCTGTCTGGAGACAATCCGACCAACAGTCATAACAGGGACTTGCTTCCCCTTAGGGGGGCCACTCTCTTCAGGGTGATTGCTTCCTTGTGCCTTAAACTCTTGACCCAGTCCAGCTTTTAATTCATTATTCATCAGTTTTCTTAGTCCACTGAAAAAAAAAGTGGTAGGGTTGCTGCTCAAATAGGAGGGGGTGTAGGGGATAGGGAAAGTGGCATTCTGGCAAAAAAGGACAACCCTGTCAAAACATGACAGCCGATCCAATGCCTGTTTTATACTATTCGTAGAAAATGCCAAATTCTGCAAATAGTAACCACATGTACATTGGCTTCACAGACGCAATGTTCTGCTACAAAATGAGACGTTCTTTATTTTAGTGTGTCATCAAAGGCAGCGAAAATATCATTCTAGCCTTCTAGGCTTAACCCTGTGGGCTCACGATTGCTAGAAGTTTAACATGAGCAGCGCGCGCGCACACACACACACACACACACACACACACACACACACACTCATTTGGGCTCCATGAGCAGCAGCTCTGGTCCATGCAGCCCACTACCCAGAAAGACAATTCAATTCACAAATTTGTTCCAGGGCCATTTTTATTCATAACCATAGGATCATTGCAGCGACAAGCTCACATCTGATGTTTTAGGAACTTGCTTGCTTTGCCAAAGTGGAAGAGCGGGGAGTAACACCTGGGGGGACCCGTAGCAGGAGAGATATGGCATTGCTCAGACTCGTGTGAGCTCCACAGCAAAGGCGGGGGCCCCGAAGACCGTTCCTTGCCCTGGCTTTCCTGGCTGGTGCTGTCCAGGTTTTATTTGCATGCATCGGTGTTTTTAGTCAAATCTATCGTGCAGTTGTTCTTTTCGGATGCCTGGCTGGTAGCCCCTTGCACTAACATTTAAAAGAGCCCGAGCACAGATTTGAACTTAAGGTGAACGTTTTGAGCAAAGTGGACCTAAGTCGACAGCCACCAGCTGCTGCTGAGGCTGGGTTCTGTTCTTGCCCAGGAATGCTTCTAGCACCTTCCACATGACCACTGGCTCCAAAGGCACCTCCTGTTTATCTTCTCCTCTATCACAAATAGTCTCTGTAGTGGCTGCAGTAAATCTCTTGGTCTGGAAGCCTCAGCCATGGGTGTTTGTTCTCTTTCTCCCGGGCTAACTGGCTTCCCCTGCCGAGTCTGCCTGTGCTCTGACTTTGACAATTATTTCAAAATTTCTGTACTTGGCCTCTTGATGAAAAACAAAAGAGCCCATAAAGAGCAAGGAAACTTCTCTCCCTTTCCATTCAGACTTCAGTCCCCACGCAGGGCAGCATGTCCTGGGGAAATGGCGTCCCGACCAGAGGGGAGATAATAAACGGCAGAGGCTTCTGTCTCCAGCCTTCATGACACAGGACCCGGCTGATCCTTTCTGATGGCAATAAATAAATGACGGAAGTTTTAGGCACCAGACTAGTGAATTGGTGGTTAAGCCTCAGGCTTTTATCTCTCTGACCCCTGTTTGAACTCAACCTTGGTTCCTAAGTGCAGGGCAGACAAAGTGGGGTGGGAGGAAGGTTTCTTATCGACATGAACACCCCTTCCAGCTCAACATAAAGAAATATGATGCTATGTGTGTGCCTGCGACTCGGGGGCGAAGTGGGGGTTAGGACTATTTGTAGGAACAAAGTGAGAACAGAGCAAAATCCCAGCTCTTATTTCTTGATGCCTATCCCATGGTTCCAGAGTTTAATAAAGAACATATTAAACAATTCTACTAGCATTTATTGGGGTAGCGGGTAAGGAGGTTCAGTTGTGGATAAGGCACTGTTTACACTGCTGAATATACAAGTTTAAAAAGACAAACTGTTTCAGGAACTTAGAAAGGAATAATCCCAGTGCCGACACTAGCTGTGGCTAACGTTTATTGAGTTATAAATATGCCAGTTGCTGTGTTAAAACGCTTTATATGTGTCGTTTCATTTAATCCTCACAACAACTCTGTGAAGTAGGTTCTACTATCTTTTCTAATTTTACAGATGAGGATCCTGTGATTTAAAGAAGTTACATGATTCCTCTAAGATCCCATGCCTGGAAAATAGTGAAACCAGGAGAAAAATCCAGATCTCACTCCATATTATATCACTTCCTTGAAAAAGAACTTAACCCATAAGGTTCCCTTGTCTGACAGATGATGACCACATTTCCAGCCAAAATTCCATGTGCCTATTCTTGCCGTTCCAAATGTATCCATGCGAACCATCGATCTGACTTTTTGAGATCAGGACTGTATTATCTCTCTGTAGTCCCTTTCCTCATCTGAACAATGAATATGATAGTAATGATCTCTGTGTCTTTTGGTAGAGATGATTTTCAGAATGGTTTGTCCAGTAAATGACTATCATTATGCAAGATTTAGATGTCGTTTAAAGCAGCTGTTCACCAGGCCCTCCAGTAAGATTCCCAAGCTCATTGTCAGAACAAGACTTTCAATGTTTTGGCAACACCTTGAGTTTTAGAGAAGTCCTATTTAATTAGAAGCCTTAAGGATTCCTGTTCTCAATAGGAACAAGGCAAAGAGGGGGCTTTAATGTAGTTTTGTAGTAGTTACTATGGAGGGTGACCAAGAAACCATGCTCATGTGGGGTAACACACCCATTGGTGGAGGAATTACAGGATGCACAAATCTAATTTTGGTTTAATAGTAAAGAGTAAGTAGACATTTTAGACATTTGAATATTTGTTTTATTTTATATCAAGGAAAGGCTTGGATGCTTAAATGTCAGGGGATTTCATCTCATGTTCTTTGTTACTTTCCTAAAGCCAATCCACAAGATAAACCTATAGGTATGTGAATTAAAGCAATAAAGGTATGACTACTCTAAGCAACTTACCACAAGAGTTGGAAAAGAATGCCCTGTAGGCATAAAGACCCAAGACTTAGGGGGTCTTTGAACAGAACACAAATAGCTTAGGAACTGAAACATACCCAACTATTTCATTGTCCAGTGGAAAGTCAAGTCTTGATGTGCCCCATTTCCATTTCATTTATACTCCTTTGACCCCAAAGAAGTGATCCTAACCTTTCCCCCCATTTGAACTTCCTAGGTTGCTGCTTTTTCTTTTACCTGAAGGTCCATGTCTGATGTTCCTCTAGATTTGGATCAACACACAGGTCATTCCTTTGCCTGACCAATTCCATCTACCATGAAGCAACATAATTATGGCAGGAAGTACTTAGGCTTAGAGTTCACACTTCAGTTTAAATTCTAAATCCCAACCCTGAGTATTTTGTCTTTGTGCCCTACGCCAAGTTCTCTAACCTCATAAAATTCGATTCCCCCCTCTGGCAATGGCGTGGGCAAGTTGAAATTACATGAGATAACATATATAGATTTACTTCCAGTAGGTGTTTTTAAAGAAAATGCCTTCTTTACCATTTATATGCAGAGCTTACAGGCACACTTTCTTTTGTTCTCGTATCCTCTATGAAGGAGGTACAAAATCTTTATCTTCTATATCATTTGGTCCCTGAATCAGGCAGTTAATAAACACTTTGCTAATGAATGTGATGGAGGGATTAACTAATAAACCCCTTCACAAAAACACATGCCCAGTTTTAGTGATGTACCAATACACAACCTGTTTGCAAGACATGGTAAAAGAGTAAAGTTTCTTTCACTTGAGGAAATTGTCTTCACATTCTTTTTTCTTCCTGTAGTATCAATAATATGATTAATTTGTATGGAAACTTTTAGAAAGCTTCGTGCTTAATTATAAGTGAAATAAGTTCACTGGGAGAGAAATAGGGATCAGAAGTGTGAAAGCATTTACTTTGAATGGTTTATCCTCTACCCTAGCCCAAAATGGGTATTTGTTATGAAGGATGGGTCTGGGTAAGTAAGCAAAGGGTGTAAAATTTATCCAAAAGAGCTCAACCATATTGGAAATGCAAACCCAAGCTTGTCACCTCAGAGGACTTCAATTCTGGCTCTTTTCCTAGACTCTAGAAGAACTAAGGTCACTGTAATTCATTATTGGCAAGACTATAAATGTCTAATAAAAATAACTTGATTATAAGCATTTTTATTTAAAGTTTTATATGCATGTCTATGTTGAGATTTTAGATTCTTTACTTTGAACATACTCCCCCATTTTCCTGGCAATGTATTTCCATGTTTCCTTGAAAAAGTCACTCAAGACTATTTTAAGTAACATTTTTAAACTTTGCCTCTGTATTTAAGAAAGAAAAAAAAATCAGAAAGTTGCTGAGGAGAAGTGAGGTTGCTTTCTGGCTCCTGTAAAAATTGGGGATTATGTTTAACCACAGAAACCAAATGGGAGTGCTCAGTCTAAATTCTGCACAGCCATGTCAATGGCCAAATCCCTGGGAATGTCTCCTTTGCTGCACCAATGAGGCAGGAGCAGGTCCAGCTACTGGATGGGGCTTTTGGAACCCTCTGGCAATTTGCAGCTACTAAATAAAGAGCTATGGATTGAGTGACGACCGGACCCTTGCCAACACCATCACACAGCTTAGGACGTTTTCCCCGGCCCTGAATGGGCCCCAGCTAAGTGGACAGGAGTGGGGTTACAGAACGTGCTAGGGCTCCAGACCCTTCTCCTCTGGCCTCTGGGTCACATTCTGACCGTCTGCTTGTGTCAAAGTTCTTCCCAGAATGCCTATGTAAGGAAAGTAAAATTTATACTCACACAGTCTTAAAATGCTGACATTCCACGTTTACACGGATTGTTTACACAGAAAATTAATCAGTTACGGTTTTAAATTTTAATTAAAGAATGTTTTCCGGTGTTATTGCAAAACAGACAAAAGCCCATAAAATGTATATTTGACTGCTGTTGTGTGTTGTCTTTGGATCGAGGCGCAGTCATGAGATCAATCATGCGTGATATTTTTGTGAACTTTTCTTTTAACAGAACAACCTTCACATAAATTAGGTTCATTAAAAAATATCCATCAAAATAAGTCATTCTGAGAAACTGCTAGATGGAATTTCCTTTCTAATCAGCAGTGAACTACTTTGTACTCGTTCTGTAAATAATAATATGGAAAGAAAATAAGTAAACACTCAATTGTACAATCAGCTGCTATTTGCTATTTAACCAGAAGTAACTTTATAGGAAGTTACACATTTTACTCACATTTCGGTCAAGAGAAAATTAGTGGTTCGATGAACATTGTCATAGTGGAAATATTTTGGTTCTAGATGGTGCTGAAAGCTACGCACATTTTTAAAGATTTGTCTTCTTTTTTTCCATTTCTATTTCTTCTTTACCTTGCTTTATTTCTCTGATAATTAAAGAAATAAATGATTCTTATATTAAAAGGGAGAAAAGAAGTCCATACAAATCAAAAATTTTAATAATTTCTCTTAATAAATAACAATAGTTTCATTTCTCTATTCTTTTTAATGTATTTGCTAAAACCATTTATATATTTATTTGCATAAATACCTTAAAAAAGAGCCAAATAGCACATAAAATGTGCATAATCCTTGCCTACTGAGAATTCAAAACCTAGTGCTAAAACCACTGATAAGAATAGTTACTACAACAATACCTCAAATTGAAAGTATATACAATAGCAAATAAAATTTGCAGTACCTTAAAAGTAAATAGGTTTGTTGCAGAGTATTATCACTATAAAAAGCAAAAGTGAACTATTATATGTTGTTATATATCGTACATTGCTTTATATTGTTTAAGGACTTTTTTTTTTCATTTAGCAGTTTATTCTGGAGCTCTTCTCAGGTTAGATGTATAACACAATCTCATTCTTTTTAACCACAATCTAGAATAACATTAGATGAATCCCCTAGCCATGGTCATTCTTTGTTTTCAATTATTTATTCTTACAACCACGGCTTAAAGAACATATTAATACACTTTGGACATTTTATTAAATTATATTAATTATATAAGGTGTTCTGCCAGATAAATTGTTAGAATTAGTATTGGCAAGTCAAAAACATTTTAATTTTATTATATGCATTTCCATTTTTGACAAAATAATATATGCACATACTTTTATAAATCAAAAACCACTGAGCACCAAATATAAAAAATAGTACTTTCTTGACTTACCACTACTCATTACCCCCATTTTCCTTCCCTGAAGCATCCGTTCTACATTTTGTAAGTCTTACCTCTTGATTTACCTCCATATTACTAAATGATATGCTTATACTCCTAATTTTCCTTAAACACAAAAGTGGACAAAATAGTATAATAAATTGCTGGGTTCTCATTACTCAGCTTTAAAAATCATGTACCAATGATCTCCTCTGATCATCCTCTGATCATCCTCTGATACATCCTCACTCCCACCTTACACTTCCCATTTGACTTTTAAGCAAATCCCATTATATTATTATTATTTTATATTTAAAATATATTATTATATTATTTTATATTTAAAATATATTATTGTATTATTTCAACCATAAATATTTCAGTATGTATCTTGAATACATAAAGATGATTTTAACATAACCATTACACATATCATATCCTAAAGTAATTTTAAGATAATACCTTAATATCATCAAATATTTATTTAGTGTTAAAAATTTAAATTATTTCATAAATATTATAATGCCAAATATTTTTAACCATTTGAGTTTTTATTTTTTAAATAAAGATCCAAATAAGGTTAACACATTGAGAATGGTTGATGGTCACTACCCATCTCTCTCTCTCTGCCTCTTTTTTTTTTTTTTCATGAAATTTGAGGAAGCAATCATTATTATATTTTCCAGAAATTTGAATTTTTCTAATTGCATACTTGTCCTGAAGTTTAGCATGTTTCTTTGTTCTCTGTATATCTTGTAAATTGGAGGTTGGAGGTTGGAACTGTAGTCTTGATCAGATTCAGGTTTGTTCTTTCTTTCATTCCTTCCTTTCTCTTTCTTTCTTTCTTTTTCTTTCTTTCTTTCTCTTTCTTTTCTTTCTTTTTCTTTCTTTCTTTCTCTTTCTTTCCTTTCTTTTTCTTTCTTTTCTCTTTCTTTCTTTCTCTTTATTTTTCTTTCTCTCTTTCTTTTCTTTCTTTCTTTCTTTCCCTTTCTTTCTTTCTTTCTTTCTTTCTTTCTTTCTTTCTTTCTTTCTTTCTTTCTTTCCTTTCTTTCTTTCTTTCTTTCTTTCTTTCTTTCTTTCTTTCTTTCTTTCTTTCTTTCTTTCTTTCTTTCTTTCTTCTTTCCTCTTTCTCTTTTCTGATTAAAATGATATAATAATATTTTCTGTTCTGCCATCAGAAGCCACATAGTATCTAATAATCTATCTTTTTGTAATACTAACAACCCCAAATTCTTAATACCTAGAATCATGAATTCATTATGAGTTGCAATTTGGAAATATTCTGCCATTTTTTTCTTCATTTATTACCTGGAATTCCTCTATAAGTTATCATTTTCCTTCATCTAATATTGGATTATCTTGGTGTTATGCTTCCTATAGGAAAGCAATATAAATGCTTGATTCTTCCCTTTACCAACCAGTTTTCAAATTATGAGGTTGTTCTCTAGCATGTTGCAATGATGACTTCATGTAGTATCATTGAGAACTCAAAAATTCAAACATATTTTATGTGTTTACATTTATTGTTGTTGTTCTTTTTTATTTAGTTAGTTATTTTATCTCTATTGGAGTATAATTGCTTTACAATGTTGTGTTAGTTTTTGCTGTACAACAAAGTGAATCAGCTATATGTATACATATATCTCCATATCCCTTACCTCTTAAGCCTCCCTCCCAGCCTCCCTATCCCACCCCTCTAGGTCGTCACAAAGCATCGAGCTGATCTCCCTGTGCTATGCAGCAGCTTCCCACTGATACTCATATTTCTCCACCTTTTGCAAAAGGAATATTTTCACATTGCCTCCTGAGTCATTTGGTCATGAACCTGGCTGTCTTCAATAGTTTGCTTGTTATCTGGTATGACAAGATATTCAAGGATCATCTTGTGTAGTGTCTGACCCAGTCATGAAATCAGCCATTTCTCCAAAGAGATTTGTTCCTTTAAGTGGGTAATTGTACTTAGACAACACAGTCTGAGAGCTAGAATTGCTCATTGTTACTGGGTTGATCATTTTTTCTATATTTTAATGGGCAAAACTAAGAATATGCTTTAATTTTACAATAAAAATGCATCATGAGTTCACACTAACCCTTCCTATTCAAATTCAGAACTACAGCATTTTTAGAATAGAGTATGACTTAATTTCTTTATCCCATATTACCCCTGGATCTGTCTCAGAATAGTAAAATCAACATAACCACAAAAAATATGATTAGTAGAAAATGTTAACACATTTTAAAATGCAGTCTGAATGCAGTTTTTGTCCTTAAGTTATAGTCCACTGATATGTGTAAAGTTACTCTATTTAAAAATGTATGTATATGTTCTTTTGGGATTACTACATAATCCAGCAAAATGTATTGTTACTTTCAAAAAAGATTTTTGGGTTTCCCTGGTGGCGCAGTTGTTGAGAGTCCGCCTGCCGATGCAGGGGACGCGGGTTCGTGCCCTGGTCTGGGACGATCCCACATGCCCGTGAGCCATGGCCGCTGAGCCTGCATGTCTGGAGCCTGTGCTCCACAATGGGAGAGGCCACAACAGTGAGAGGCCCGTGTACCGCAAAAAAAAAAAAAAAAAAAAAAAGATTTTCATATTCATTAACCTGGTAGTCTGTGGGGAGACATTTTATGACCACATAAATATTCTGATCCTTATCAAATTTCCACCTTTGATTTAGCATCAATAGATAGTACTTGCCTGATTTAATCTTTACTGTGATAATTGCAAAATACTTACGTTCTAACTCCAGTTTTCTCTATATATTTACAAATCAATATTCAGTTTTCAGCTTATGCAGAACTCTCTCAACTGCATCATTTATTTGTCACTTATTATCTATATAAACTCATAAATCTGTTTTTCAATGCCTTATAGTTATTCCTGTATTTAACTATTTCAGACACTCAAAGTGTCCCACATTTGATGAGAGAAATTACATCAAGCTGGCATCCATGTCCTTGTGATGTATATCCCATGTTCTTTTTTAAAAAAAAGATATTTTCTTACTTTCAGAAATAACAAAATATTCTAGCTCATATTATACATATCTTGTCTTAGCTTTACAATAACCCATTTCTCCAAGAACCCCAGGTTCCATTAACTGGGGCATTAGAGACAAAAATCTGTGAGTTAGATATGTCCACTACTACTAGAATGTCTTTATTGTATATGGGCAATGAAGTGTTGACACTAACAAACTGATACTTCCTACTGAGATGAAGATCCACATTGAAAAGAAACTTTCAGGTATATAAAACAATATAGTAAGGACAAAAAAATAAAGTAAAACATCCAGATAAAATTGAGGCAAAAAGCAGGGGAGAAACATTTCAGAATGAGGCATATATTCTTATTACTTTGTGAAAACACTAAAAGATGGTGCTGTAGAAACCATAAACAAGACAAAAAGACAACCCTCAGAATGGGAGAAAATATTTGCAAATGAAGCAACTGACAAAGGATTAATCTCCAAAATTATGAGCAGCTCATGCAGCTCAATATCAAAAAATGAACAACCCAATCCAAAAATGGGCAGAAGACCTAAATAGACATTTCACCAAAGAAGATATACAGATTATCAACAAACACATGAAAGAATGCTCAACATCATTAGAGAAATGCAAATCAAAACTACAATGAGATATCATCTCACACCGGCCAGAATGGCCATCATCAAAAAATCTACAAACAATAAATGCTGGAGAGAGTGTGGAGAAAAGGGAACCCTCTTGCACTGTTGGTGGGAATGTAAATTGATATAGCCACTATGGAGAATAGTATGGAGGTTCCTTGAAAAACTAAAAATAGAATACCATACGACCCAGCAATCCCACTACTGGGCATATACCTGAGAAAACCATAATTCATAAAGGGTCAGGTACCACAATGTTCATTGCAGCTCTATTTACAATAGCCAGGACATGGAAGCAACCTAAGGTCCATTGACAGATGAATGGATAAAGAAGATGTGGCACATATATAAAATGGAATATTGCTCAGCCATAAAAAGAAATGAAATTGAGTTATTTGTAGTGAGGTAGATGGACCTAGAGTCTGTCATACAGAGTGAAGTAAGTTAGAAAGAGAAAAACAAATACATATATATGGAATCTAAAAAACAAAAAAAAGAAAGAAAGAAAATGGTCATGAAGAACCTAGGGGCAAGACAGGAATAAAGACGCAGACCTACTAAAAAATAGACTTGAGGACATGGGGAGGAGGAAGGGTAAGCTGGGACAAAGTGAGGGAATGGCATGGACATATATACACTACCAAATGTAAAATAGCTAGCTAGTGGGAAGCAGCCACATAGCACAGGGAGATCAGCTTGCTCCTTTGTGACCACCTGGAGGGGTGGGATAGGGAAGGAGGGAGGGAGACTCAAGAGGAAACAGATACGGGGATACATGTATATGTATAACTGATTGACTTTGTTATAAAGCAGAAATTAACACAGCATTGTAAAGCAATTTTAGTTCAATAAAGATGTTTAAAATAAATAAATAAATAAAAATACAAGAACAAATAAGGATAACAGATAACATCCTAAGAGAATTATAATATAAAAGGGAGGAAGATTTTAAAGAAAAAATGATGCAAAGAATAGAGATAAAGATAGTTTGAAAATATTATAGAAATTAAATAGGAAAAGAATAATATACGTATAGCAGAAATTCTGGGAAAAGGAAACCAAAGAAATGTAGTAGGAAAATTAAAATTTCATAATTCAAGGAAATTTCCTGAAATAAAAGACTACTTGAAATGAATTTTCTGCCTGCTCCATCTGTCCATTTATGACACTGTGGTATTGAAGTTACAAACTTTGATAGTGGGCTCACCTATTTGTCCTTATAATTCTATTAGTTTTTGCCTCCAATAGTTTGACACTGTGCTCTTGGTTGCATAAACATTAATGTTTATTATGTCTTCTTGAAGAATAGAACACTTTGTCATTATACAATGCCTTTCTGTATTGCTAATAAATTTCCGTGCTTTGAAGTTTTAGATCCAAAATTATTATAGTTTTTTCTGTTTTTTTTTAAAACAATGTTAGCATGATATATTTTTCTCCAGCCATTAACTTTTAATCTATATGTACCTTTATATTTCAAGTGAATTCCTTGTAGACAACATGCAGTTGGTTCTTATTTTATAATCCATTCTGACAATCTGTCTTTTATTTTTATTTCTTGCTCTGCTATTTTTTAAATTTAATTTAAGTATTTTATAGAGCAGGTTATAATTATTTATCTATTTTATACATATTAGTGTATATATGTCAATCCCAATCTCCTAATTCATCCCACCACCACCACCCCACTGCCTTCCCCCTTTGGTGTCCATATGTTTGTTCTCTACATTTGTGTCTCTATTTCTGCTTTGCAAAATGGTTCATCTGTAACATTTTTCTAGATTCCACATATATGCATTAATATATGATATTTTTTTTCTCTTTCTCACTTACTTCACTCTGTATGACAGTCTCTAGGTCCATCTATGTCTCTACAAATGACTCAATTTCATTCCTTTTTATGGCTCAATAATATTCCATTATATATATGTAACACATCTTCTTTATCCATTCATCTGCCAGTGGGCATTTAGGTTGCTTCCATGACCTGGCTATTGAAATCGTGCTGCAATGAATATTGAGGTGCTTGTGTCTTTTGGAATTATGTTTTTTCCAGATATATGCCCAAGAATGGGATTGCAGGGTCATATGGTAATTCTATTTTTAGTTTTTTAAGGAACCTCCATACTGTTTTCCAAAGTGGCTGTATCAATTTACATTCCCACCAAAAGTGCAAGAGGCTTCCCTTATCTCCACACCCTCTCCAGTATTTGATGTGTATAGATTTTCTGATGATGCCCACTCTAACCAGTGTGAGGTGATACCTCACTATAGTTTTGATTTGCATTTCTCTTATAATTAGTGATGTTGAGCAGCTTTTCATGTGCCTCTTGGCCATCTGTATGTCTTCCTTGGGGAAATGTCTATTTAGGTCTTCTGCCCATTTTTTGACTTTTATTGTTGTTGTTGTTGTTGTTTTTTAAATTTTGAGCTGCATGGGCTGTTCTTATATTTTGGAGATTAATCCTTGTCTGTTGCTTCATTTGCAAATATTTCCTCCCATTCTGAGGGTTGTCTTTTTGTCTTGTTTGTAGTTTCCTTGCTATGCAAAAGCTTTTAAATTTCATTAGGTCCCATTTGTTTATATATATATATTTTTATTTCCATTACTCTAGGTGGTGGGTCAAAAAGGATCTTGTTGTGATTTATGTCTTAGACTGTTCTGCCTATGTTTTCCTGTAAGAGATTCTTAGTGTTTAGTCTTACATTTAGGTCTTTAATCCATTTTGAGTTTAATTTTGTGTTTGGTGTTAGGGAATGTTCTAATTTCATTCTTTTACATGTAGCTGTCCAGTTTTCCCAGCACCACTTATTGAAGATACTGTTTTTTCTCCACTGTATATCCTTGCCTCCTTTGTCATAGATTAGTTGAGCATAGGTGCGTGGGTTTATCTCTGGGCTTTCTATCCTGTTCCATTGATCTATATTTCTATTTTTGTGCCAGTACCATACTGTCTTGATTACTGTAGCTTTGTAGTATAGTCCAAAGCAAGGGAGTCAGATTCCTCCAGGTCTGTTTCTTTTTCCCCCTCAAGATTGCTTTGACTTTTTGGGGTCTTTTGTGTCTCCATAAAAATTTTAAGATTTTTTTGTTCTAGTTCTCTAAAAGAATGCCATTGGTAATTTGATAGGGATTGCATTAAATCTGTAGATTGCTTTGGGTAGTATAGTCATTTTCACAATATTTGTTCTTCCAATCCACACACATGGTATATCTCTCCATCTGTTAGTGTCATCTTTGATTTCTTTCATCAATGTCTTATAGTTTTCAGAATACAGGTCTTTTACCTCCTTAGGTAGTTTTATTCCTAGGTATTTTATTCTTTTTGTTGCAATGTGAATGGGATTTTGTCCTTAATTTCTCTTTCTGATCTTTCCGTTTTAGTGTATAGGAATGCAAGAAATATCTGTGCATCAATTTTGTATCCTGCAACTTTACCAAATTCATTGATTAACTCTAGTAGTTTTCTGGTGGCATCTTTAGGATTCTCTATGTATAGTATCATGTCATCTGCAAACAGTGACAATTTTACTTCTTCTTTTCCAATGTGTATTCCTTTTATTTATTTTTCTTCTCTGATTGCTGGGGCGAGGATTTCCAAAACTATATTGAAAAATAGTGGTAAGTGTGGACATCCTTGTCTTGTTCCTGATCTTAGAAGAAATGCTTTCAGTTTTTCACCATTGAGAATGATGTTTGCTGTGCGGTTGTCAAATATGGCCTTTATTATGTTGGGTAAGTCTCCTCTATGCCCACTTTTCGGAGAGTTTTTATCATAAATGTATGTTGAATTTTGTCAAAAGCTTTTTCTGCATCTATTGAGATGATCATATGGTTTTTATCCTTCAATTTGTTAATATGGTGTATCACATTGATTGATTTGCATATATTGAAGAATCCTTGCATCCTGGGGATAAACCCTACTTGATCATGGTGTATGATCCTTTTAATGTGTTGTTGGATTCTGTTTGCTAGTATTGTTGAGGATTTTTGCATCTATATTCATCAATGATATTGGTCTGTAATTTTCCTTTTTTAGAACCTTTGTCTGGTTTTGGTATTAGGGTGATAGTGGCCTTGTAGAATGAGTTTGGGAGTGTTCCTTCCTCTGCAATTTTTTGGAAGAGTTTGAAAATGATTGATGTTAGCTCTTCTCTAAATGTTTGATAAAATTCACCTGTGAAGACATCTGGTCTTGGACTTTTGTTTGTAGGAAGATTTTTAATCACAGTTTCAATTTCAGTGCTTGTGATTGGTCTGTTCATATTTTTTATTTTGTCCTGGTTCAGTCTCAGAAGGTGAGACTTTCTAAGAATTTGTCCATTTCTCACAGGCTGTCCATTTTATTGCCTTAGAGTTGCTTGTAGTAGTCTCTTATGATGTTTTGTATTTCTGCGGTGTCCATTGTAACTTCTCCTTTTGCATTTCTAATTTTATTGATCTGGGTCCTCTCCCCCTTTTTCTTAATGAGTCTGGCTAAAGGTTTATCAATTTTGTTTATCTTCTCAAAGAACCATCCTTTAGAGTTTTATTGACCTTTGCTATTTTTTCCTTCATTTCTTTTTCATCTACTTCTGATCTGATCTTTATGATTTCTTTCCTTCTGCTAACTTTGGGTTTTGTTTGTTCTTCTTTCTCTAATTGCTTTAGGTGTAAGGTTAGGTTGTTTATTTGAGGTGTTTCTTGTTTCTTAAGGTAGGATTGTATATAAACTTCTCTCTTAAAACTGCTTTTGCTGTATCCCATAGGTTTTGGGTCGTCATGTTTTTATTGTCATTTGTTTAGAGGTACTTTTTTGATTTCCTCTTTGGTTTCTTCAGTGATCTCTTGGTTATTATGTAGTGTATTGTTTAGCCTCCATGTGTTTGTATTTTTTTACAGATTTTTTCCTGTAATTGATATCTAGTCTCATAGCTTTGTGGTCAGAAAAGATACTTGATATGATTTCAATTTTCTTAAATTTACCAAGGCTTGAATTGTGACCCAAGGTATGATCCATCCTGGAGAATGTTCCATGAGCACTTGAGAAGAAAGTGTTTTCTGTTGTTTTTGGATGGAATGTCCAATAAATATCAATTAAGTCCATCTTGTTCAATGTATCATTTAAAGCTTGTGTTTCCTTATGTATTTTCATTTTGGATGATCTGTCCATTGGTGAAAGTGGAGTGTTAAAGTCCTCTACTATGATTTTGTTAATGTTGATTTCCCATTTTATGGTTGTTAGTATTTGCCTTATGTATTGAGGTGCTCCTATATTGGGTTCATAAGTATTTACAATTGTTAATCAATCAATTAATCAATCAGTCTTCTTGGATTGATCCCTTGATCATTATGCAGTGTGCTTCTTTGTCTTTTGTAATAGTCTTTATTTTCAAGTCTATTTTTTTCTGATATGAGAATTGCTACTCCAGTTTTCTTTTGATTTTCATTTGCATGGAATATCTTTTTCCATCACCCCACTTTCAGTCTGTATGTGTCCCTAGGTCTGAAGTGGGTCTCTTGTAGAAAGCACATATATGGGTCTTGTTTTTGTATCCATTTCAGCAGTCCTGTGTCTTTTGGTGGGAGCATTTAATCCATTCACATTTAAGGTAATTATGAATATGTATGTTCTTATTACCATTTTATTAATTGTGTTGGGTTGTTTTTGTAGGCCCTTTTCTTCTCTTGTGATTCCCATTTAGAGAGGTTCCTTTAGCATTTACTGTAGAGCTGGTTAGGTGGTGCTGAATTCTCTTAGCTTTTGCTTGTTTTTAAAGCTTTTGATTTCTCTGTCAAATCTGAATGAGGTCATTGCCAGGTAGAATAATTTTGGTTGTAGTTTCTTCCCTTTCATCCCTTTAAATGTATCATGCCACTCCCTTCTGTCTTGTAAAGTTTTTGCTGAGGAATCAGCTGTTATCCTTTTGAGAGTTCCCATGTATGTTATTTGTTGTTTTCCTCTTGTTGCTTTTAATACTTTTTCTTTGTTTTTAATTTTTGTTACTTTGATTACTATGTGTCTTGGCATGTTTCTCATTGGGTTTATCCTCCCTGGGACTCTCTGTGCTTTCTGTACTTGGGTGGCTATTTCCTTTCTCATGTTACAGAAGTTTTCGACTATAATCGTTCCAAATATTTTCTCGGGTCCTTTCCCTCTCTCTTCTCCTTCCTGGACCCCTATAATGTGAATCTTGGTGTGTTTAATGTTGTCCCAGAAGTCTCTTAGTCTGTCCTGATTTCCTTTCATTCTTTTTTCTTTATTCTGTTCCATGGCAGTGAATTCCACCTTTCTGTCTTCCAGGTCACGTATCCATTCTTCTGACTCAGTTATTCTGCTATTGATTCCTTCTAGTGTATTTTTCATTTCAGTTATTGTATTATTCATCTCCGTTTGTTTGTTCTTTAATTCTTCTTGGTCTTTGTTATATGTTTCTTGCATCTTCTCAATCTTTGCCTCTATTCGTTTTCCAAGGTCCTGGATCATCTTCACTATCATTATTCTGAATTCTTTTTCTAGAAAGTTGCCTATCTCTTCTTCATTTCGTTGTTTTTCTGGGGCTTTATCTTGTTCCTTCATCTGGTACATAGTCCTCTGTCTTTCCATTTTGTCTGTCTTTCTGTGAATGTACTTTCTGTTCCACATGCTGCAGGATTGTAGTTCTTATTGCTTCTGCTGTCTGCCCTCTGGTAGATGAGGTTATCCAAGAGGCTTGTGCAAGCTTCCTGATGGGAAGGACTGATGGTGAGTAGAGCTGTGTGTTGCTCTGGTGAGAAGAGCTCAATAAAACTTTAATAAGGTTGTCTGCTGCTGGGTGGGGCTGAGTTCCCTCCTTGTTATTTGTTTGGCCTTAGGTGACCCAGCACTGGAAGCTACAGGCTCTTTGGTGGGGTTAATGGCAGACCCCAGGAGGGCTCATGCCAAGGAATACTTCCCAGAACTTCTGCTGCCAGTGTCCTATTCCCTGTCATGAACCACAGCCACCCCCCTCCTCTGCAAGAGGCCCTCCAATACTAGCAGGTAGGTCTCTTCAGTCTCCTTTAGGGTCACTGCTCCTTCCCCCTTGGTCCTGATGCACACACTACTTTGTGTATGCCCTCCAAGAGTGGAGTCTCTGTTTCTCCCAGTCCTGTCAAAGTCCTGAAATCAAATCCTGCTAGCCTTCAAAATCTGATCCTCTGGGAATTCCTCCTCCTGTTTCCAGACCCCCAGGTTGGGAATACTGCTGTGGAGCTCAGAATCTTCACTCCAATGGGTGGACTTCTGTGGTATAAGTGTTCTCCAGTTTGTGAGCCACCCACCCAGCTGTTATGGGATTTGATTTTATTGTGATTGCACCCCTCCTACCCTCTCATTGTGGCTTCTCCTTTGTCTTTGAATGTGTGGTATTTTTTTTGGTGAGTTCCAGTGTCTTCCTATTGATGATTGTTCAGCAGTTAGTTGTGATTCCAGTGTTGTCACAGGAGAGAGTAATCTGTCTTTTAATTGGTGCATTTAAACAATTGATCCAGCCAGATGAATTGGATCTAGCTGGATTAATATCTACCATATTTGTTACTGTTTTCTATTTGTTGCCCTTCTTGTGTCTTCCACTTTTTGTCGCATTTTATAGCTTTAATTGAGCATTTTATGTAATTCATTTTCTCTCTGTTATTAGCATATGGATTGTATTAACTTTTATTTTTTTAGTGGTTGCCCTAGAGTTTGCACTATACATTTGTAAGTAATCCAAGTCCTCTTTCAAATAACACAATACCACTTCATGGGTAGTGTGAGTACCTTATAGTAAAATAATATTAACTTCTCCTTTGAATCTCTTGAAGTATTACTATCATTCATTTCACCTATGTATAGACATACATAAGCATATATATTATGTAAATCCATATAAAATACACAATCAAATACATTATTAATGTTGATGCTTTTAGTTTGAACACACTGTTATCTGTTAGATGAATCCATGAAAAGAAACCTAAAATTTTTAATTTTACCTTTACTTATTTCTTCTTCTATGGTGTTCCTTACTTTATGTAGATCCAAGTTTCTGATCTATTATTTTTCTTCTGTCTAAAGAATTTCTTTTAATATTTTTTGCAAGGCAGGTCTAATGACATCAAATTTCCTCAATTTTAGTTTGTCTTAGAAAGTCTTTATTTCTCAACTTTTGAAGGATAGTTTCACAGGGTACATAATCCTAGGTTGGTGAGGTTTTTGTTTGTTTTTTTTTTCTCTCCACACTTTAAACATTTCACTTCACTCTCTTCTTGTTTGCATGATTTGTGAGAAGTTGGATGTAATACATTTTTTTTTCTATATGTAAAGTGTTTCTTCCTTCTGGCTTCTTCCAGTTTTACTATTTATTTTTGAGTTTCTGTACTTTGAAAAAATAAGCTTAGGTGTAGCATTTGTTTGTTAGTTTGTTTGACATTTATCCTGCTTAGTGTTCTCTGAGCTTCCTGGATCCGTGGTTTGATGTCTGAAATTAATTTGGAGGAAATTCTTAGTCATTATTGTTTCAATTTCTTTGGTCCCTTTCTTTTCTTTTTTTTTTCTTCTTCTCCTTTTGGTATTCAAATTACACCTTTTGTAAATTGCCCCATGGTCCTTGGACATTCTGTTTTATTTTTTTTTTCAGTCTTTGCTCTCTTTGCTTCCTGGTTTTCAAGGATTCTATTGATATGTTCTCTAACTCAGAGATCCTTTTCTCAGCCACGTCCAGTTTCCATTCTCATGTCTGTTTTAGAGTTTTTAATCTACAGCTTTCTCTTTGGTTCTTAGGATTTCCATCTATCTGATTGTAGTGCCCATCTATTCTTGTATATTGTCTACTGTATCCCCATTAGAGCCCTGAACATATCAATCACAATTACTTTTCAAGTTGTGTTTTTTGCCTTTCGGTATGTCTTGTAATTTTTTTCTCTATAGCCAGATATTATGTATCAAATAAAAGGAATTGCTGTAAGTGGTCTTATTATTGTGATGGTGAGGTGTGAGGGGAGAGGAAATGTTATATAGTCCTATGATCAGGTCTTATTCTTCCATTTAGCTTATGCTCTGGACTGTGAACTTTGCAGGAGATTTTCAGGTTTTTTTCTCCCACACTTGGTGAGACAAGATATCTAGAATAGGCTGGAATTTGGTATTTCCCTTCTCCCAGGTCAGTTATATTCTGATAATACTCCAGCAGGTTAGGGTCTGGTTAACTACAGGCATACCTCAGAGATATTGAGGGTTCAATACCAGACCACCACAATGGAGCAAATATATCAATAAAGCAAGTCATACAAAATTTTTTGGTATCCCAGTGCATATAAACTTTTACACTATACTGTAGTCTATTAAGTATGTAATAGTATTGTGTCTTAAAAATATATACATATCTTAATTTAAAAATACTTTATTTCCAAAAATATTGCTAATCATCATCTGAGCCTTCAGCAAGTCATCAGCTTTTTGCAATAGTAGCATCAAATATTGCTGATCACAGATCAACATGACAAATGTAACAATAATGAAAACATTTGAAATATTGTGAGCATAAACAAAATGTGACACAGAGACATGAAGTGAGCAAATGCTGTTGGGAAAATGGTGTGATAGACTTCCTTGGCACAGGACTACCACAAAACTTCAATTTGTAAAAAACACAGTATCTACAAAGCACAATAAAGTGAAACACAATAAAACGAGGTATGCTTGTAGTCTCTCCTGAGTGTTCCCTTGTTAAGAAGAACAAAGTGCTCTCTGGTGTATTTAAAAATGGCTTCTTTTGGGCTCCCCTGGTGGCACAGTGGTTGAGAGTCCACCTGCTGATGCAGGGGACATGGGCTCGTGCCCCGGTCCAGGAAGATCCCACATGCCTCAGGGAGGCTGGGCCCGTGAGCCATGGCCTCTGGGCCTGCGCGTCCGGAGCCTGTGCTCCGCAGTGGAAGAGGCCACAATAGTGAAATGCCCATGTAACACACACACACATACACACAAAAAAAGGCTTCTTTTCTGCTCCCTTTGCTGAAAGACTGGGTAAATTTTTCTCCAGTATTTATACAGAAAATTAAGGTTGAACTAAGCTAAATAATTTGCCTGGATTTTAGCCACTGATGAAAACGTTTTCTGTAGAGGGAGTCATTAGGTCTGAATAACTAAATATGAGGTCTTGGGTAAATCATTCATCTTACTTCAATCTCAGTTTCCTCATGTGTACAACAGGAATATTAATACTTTAGCTATTTTACATGACATTTATGATGATCATACCAGTTAATAAATGTGATGTTTTCAAAAATATAAAACATCTAATAATGCCAGGCAATTGTTGCTATTTTCAAAGTTCAAAATAATGTTGCCTTTAAAAAGATGTATGAAGGTTTTATTTCTAGGTATAGAATAGATAAGACTGCTGGCTCCCTCCTCCAAAATCAACACAAATTTTAGAGGAAAAATACTTATAAAGGAAAGATGAGAAAAAAAAAAAAACTCCCAGGTAACAGGGTATTATTTTGAAATAGTATGTATGAGGTGGTGGCTTTGGCCCAAGTAGGAGGCAGTATAGCATAGCTATGACATGTGCAAGTAGGAAAGGCATCTTTGGAATTCTGATATTGATCTTCTGTCACTGTCTTGAGACAAAAAATAAATGTCTGGGACTTCCCTGGTGGCACAGTGGTTGAGAGTCCGCCTGCCGATGCAGAGGACACGGGTTCATACCCCTGTCCAGGAAGATCCCACATGCCGTGGAGTGGCTAGGCCCGTGAGCCATGGTCACTCAGCCTGCGTGTCTGGAGCCTGTGCTTTGCAACGGAGAGGCCACAACAGTGAGAGGCCCGCGTACCACAAAAATAAATAAATAAATAAATGTCTGCCATCCCATTTGTGCTGACTCTGGTTCAGATTTCTTCAAAACTACTATCAGTTTAGCCTTTTGCATAGCTGAGGAAAAAAATGGGCAGAGAGATTAACTAATTTCAGGTATTAGATTTTTAATACTATCTATCAAATATTACAGGGCTGTACTACTAAAATCTAAGAAGTGTTTCCTATTAATGCCTCTCTTTCTTGACAAGAAAAGTGCAAAGCCTTAGCTTAGTTGTTGTCTTGAGGAGAATGATGTTTTTCTGGTTTCTGGAGTAATGTACTCTTTACAGATTTTCTTCTATCTTCCCTCTCCTTTCATTTCCAGTGATCTTTTTGGGACTGATTCATAATCGGGCCTGATTTTCTACTTTATGCATTCATTACCTGATAGAGTAACTAATACTTGTAGGAGAACATAGCTCATATGCTAAAATAACAAGATGTTTGAGAATCCAAACATTTTCAAATGAATATCAACAGGATGATGTATTCCATAAGAAGTAGAAGTAATAGGCACAAAAGTTTAAAAGTAGATTACTGAACATTATTGAAAAATAAAATATTAGCAATATGAAACTCGAACAAAAGAACATTAAAATAATAAAGCAGAAATATTAAGAATAAAAAAGATAATAGTTGAATTAAATAATTTAATAAATGGTATAAATAGACGAATAGATGCAGTTCAGACATGGACTCAATTCATCATGATGACACATGCACATATTGTAAATATATATGCATCCAAAATTTGACCACCTAAGTATATTAAGCACTTATATACTTTAAGATCTGAGGGGGGAATTAGACATTGACACAATAATAGTAGAGGACTTTAATACCTCAATTTCAAGAATGAATAGATCATCCAGACAGAAAATTAATAAAGAAACATTGAACTTGAATTATACTTTAGATAAAATGTACCTAAAAGATAGATACAGAACAGTCCATCCTCAGTATACACCTCTCAAGCACACATGGAACACTTTCCTGGATAAATCACATGTTAGATCACAAAATGAGTCTTATTAATTTTAAGAAGATTGAAATAATACCAAGTATATTTTCTGAACACAATGGTTTGAAACTAGAAATCAATAACAGGAGGAAAAACAGAAGATTTACAAATAAATGGAAATTAACAACACACTCCTGAATAACCAGTGTTGTCAAAGAAGGAATTAAAAAGAAAATTTAAAAAATATCTTGAAAAAAATGAAAAATGTAAACATAGTGTACTAACATTTATGGGATGCAGCAAATGCATTTCCAAAAGGGAAATTTACAGTTATAAATGCCTACATCAGGAAAAACTAAAGATCTTATATAAACAACTTAATTTTGCACATTTAGGAGCTAGAAAAAGGAGCACAAACTAAGCCTACAATTAGCAGAAGGAAGGAAATACAAAGATCAGAGCAGAAATAAATGAAACAAGGGCCAGAAAAACCATAGAATAGATCAATAAAAGTAAGAGCTGTTGTTTTGAAAAGATAAACAAAATTGAAACACTTTGGCTAGAGTAATAAAAAAGAGAGATGATTCAAGTAAAAATAATCAGAAATGAAAAAAGAGACGTTACAACTGATAACACAGAAATACAAAGGATCACAAGAGCCTACTATTAACAATTATATGCCAACAAATTGGATAACCTGGAAGAAATTAATAAATACATTTAAATATATGACCTATCAATACTGAATCATGAAGAAATAGAAAATCTGAATAGACCAATTTTTGTAACAAGATTGAATCAGTAATCAAAAATCTCCCAACCCAGAAAAGCCAAGGACCAGATAATTAAATAATTAGTTAATTCTATCAAATATTTAAAAAAGAATTAGCACCTGTCTTCCCAAACTCGTCCAAAAAAAAATGAAGAAGGAATACCTCCAAACTCATTTTATGAGGACAGAATTACCTTGATACACAAAACCCAGAAAAGGACACAGCAAGAAAAGAAAGCAGGTGAACATCCCTGCAAATATGTGCAAAAATTATACATGCAAAAATTATCACTAAAATAATAACAACAAAACTCAGCAGCATATTAAAGGAATCATATACCATGATCAAGTGGAATTTATCCATGTGATGTAAGAATGGTTCAACATATGGAAATCAATAAATGTGATACATCATACTAGTAGAATAAAAGATAAAAATCATATAATAATCTCAATAGACGCAGAAAATGTGTTTGACAAAACTCAACATCTTCTCATGATAATTTTTTTCAAAATTACTCCAAAATATGGTTATAGAAGGAAGATATCTCAATATAATAAAAGCCATATATGACAAGCCCATAGCTAGCATTGCACTCAACAGTGAAAGATTGAAAACTTTACCTCTAAGATTAGGGATAAGACAAAGATGCCCATTCTTGCCACTTCTATTCAACATAGTACTGGAAGTCCAAGCCAGAGCAATTATACAAGAAAAATAAATTAAAACATCCAAATCATAAAGGAATAAGTAAAATTGTCACTGTTTGAAGATTATATGATCCTATATAGAGAAAATCATATAAACCCAACCAAAAAATCTGTTAGGACTAATCAAGTCATTCTGCAAAGTTTTGGGATACAAAATCAGTTGCATTTCTATATGTTAACACTGAATTATCTGAAAAAGAAATAAAGATAATAACTCCATTTACAATAGCATCAACAATAATTAAATACTTAGGAATAAATTTAACCAAGGAGATTAAAAAAGGACACTGAAAACTAATGACATTGATAAAAGAAGCTGAAGACTCAAAAGGAAAGATATTACTTTTTCACGGATTGGAGAATTAACATTGTTAAATGTCAGTACTACCCAAAGCCATCTATACTATCAATGCAATCCTATTAAAATTCCAATGACATTTTGCAGAGAAATAGAATAAGTGATCTTAAAATTCTAATAGAATCACATACACACACACACACACACACACACACACACACACACACAACACCCAAATTGCCAAAGCTATCCGTGGAAATAAAGACAAAGCTGGAGGTATTTTGCTTCCTGATATCAAAATACATTACAAACCTATAGTGATAAAAACGGTATGGTGCTGGTATAAAAAGAGACACATAGACCAATGGAACAGAATCAAAAGCCTAGAAATAAACCTACACATATATGGTCAAGGCACATTTGAAAAGGGATCCAAAAGTACTCAGTGGGGAAAAAATATTATCTTCAATAAATGCTATTGGAGAAACTGGATATTTACATGGAAAAGAATAAAATTGAATCATTATCTTACATCACTCACAAAAATTAGCCAAACTAGATCAACAACTTAAATAGAAGTTATGAAACTATAAAATTCATAGAAGAAAATTTTGGGGAAAACTTCTTGATGTTCATGTTGGCATCAAATTTTTGGATATGACACCAAACATACTAGCAACAAAAACAAAACTAAACAAGTGTCACTACATCATACTAAAAAGCTTTCTACACAACAAAAGAAATAATCATAAATGAAAACGCAAACTATGGAATGGAAGAACATATGTACATACCATTTTTCTGATAAGCATGATAATATCCATAATATATAAGGAACTCATAGAATTCAATAGCAAAAAAATAAAAAAGACAAAAAACTCTAATGAAAAAGGAGTAAAGGAACTGAATAGACATTTTTCCAAAGAAGACATACCAATGTCCAACAGGTACATAAAAATGTGCTCAACATCACTAATTGTCATGGAAATACATGTCAGAACACAAATGAGGTATCACCTCACAACTGGCAGAATAGTTATCATCAAAAAAATAATAGATAATGTGTTGATGAGGATGTGGGGAAAAGGGAACACTTGAATATTTTTGGTGGGCATGCAAATCTGTACAGCCACTAAAGGAAATGCTATGGGGGTTCCTCAAAAGATTAAAAATAGAACTACCATATAATCCAGCACTCCTGATTTTGTGAATTTATCTGAAGAAAATGAGATCACTATCTCAAAGACATATATACACCTCATGTTCATTGCAGCATTATTCACAATAACTAAAAGATGAAAATGACTTAAGTATTAAACAACGAGTTTTATACATATAATGGGATATCATTCAGTCATTAAAAAGAAGAAACCCTGCCATTTGCCACAACATGGATGAATCTTGAGGGAATGCATTATGCTAATTGAATTACATCAGATAAAAACAAATACTTTAAGATCATAAGTGTATGATCTCATATGTGAAATCTAAAACATCTGAACTCAATAAAACAGTGAGTAGATTGGTGGCTGCCAGGGGCTGGAGTGGGATGGAGGTAAAAGGGTGATAGTGGGCATGGGGTACAAACTTTCATTTACAAGATCAATAAGTTCTGGCAATCTTATGTACAGCATGGTGACTATTGTTAACAATAATGTATTGTATACTTGAAAATTGCTAAGAAAGTAGATCTTAAAAGTTCTCACCACAAAAAAAAATGTAACTATGTGTGAGGTAATGGATGTGTTAACTAACTTATTGTGATAATTCTTTCTATATACATATATAGATAGATAGATCTCTCTCTCTCTCTCTCTCTCTATATATATATATATATTAAACCATCATGTTTTATACCTTAAACTTACACAATGTTGTATGTCAGTAACTTCTCAATAAAACTAGAAAAAAAAATCCCTAGATATGGGTTCTTCCATATGGATACAATAGTAAAAACTGCAAGAACTGAAAATAAAGAATGATAATTAATATTATTAATAATTTTTAATAAAGCCAAAACAAAAGATATAATATAGATCAACAAAAGCAAAAGTTGTTTATAAAAAAGAAAACCTCATAATGTAGAAAAAAATTCTAGCAAGATTAAATAAACGGAGAGAATACACAAATAATATTATGATGACAGTGGGAAGGGTTACTGTAGACAAATCTACATTATAAAAATAAATGAAAGGTAAGCAACACAATAGAAGACTGGAACGATGTTATAAACTAACTAGATATAACAGAAAATCTACTTAATAGTGGAACATCCTTCTCAGGTATGCATACACTATTATCAACTATAGAAAATATGTTAGGTATAAAACAACCTCAATGCATTGAAAAGGATTGAAGCTAAATATGTTATACATTCACTGAGAATGAAATTAGAAATCAATAATAAAAATAAATTTGGGAAATTTCACAAATATGTGAATATTAAACAGTACATTCTTGCATAGATTTGGTTAAAGAAGAAATCACAAAGGAAATCAGAAAATACTTTGAGATGAATAAAAATGAATACATAATATACCAAAACTTAGAGGATGCAGCAAAAGCAGTACTTAGAGGGAAATTTATAGGTGTAAACATCTACATTAACAAAGGAGAAATATCTAAAATCAATAACATAAACTTCCAACTTGAGGACACTTGTAGAAAAAATAGTAAACTAAATCTAATGCAAACAGAAGGAAGGATATAATACAAACTAGAGAGGAAAGTAATGAAATAAATAATAGAAAAATTATAGCAAAAACTTATGAAACCAAAATTAGTGCTTTGGAAAGATCAACAAAATGAAAATAAAATGGACAAACTTTTAATTACACTAGCAAGAAAGAAACAGAGAAGTTTCAAATTAATAAAATCATAATTGAGAGAGGGGGGATTACTATGAAACTAACAGAAATACAAAGGATTATGAGGGAATACTATGAACAATTGTATGCCAATAAATTGGACGATTTAGATAAAAATGTACAATTCCTAGGAAGACACAGTCTGAAAGTGACTCAAGGAGTAATGGAAAATATGATGGATCTATAAAAATTTAAGAAATTGGGCTTCTCTGGTGGCTCAGTGGTTGAGAGTCCGCCTGCCGATGCAGGAGACATGGGTTCGTGCCCCGGTCCGGGAAGATCCCACATGCCATGGAGCAGCTAGGTCTGTGAGCCATGGCTGCTGAGCCTGTGCGTCCGGAGCCTGTGCTCCACAATGGGAGAGGCCACAACAGTGAGAGGCCTGTGTACCAAAAAAAAAAAAAAAAAATTATGAAATTGAATTAGTAGTCAATAAACTTCCTACTAAGAAAAACCCAGATCCAGATGGTTTCACTGGTGAATTCTACCAAAGAATCCTTAATCATTAATTCCAATCCTTTGCAAATGCTTCTAAAAAATATAAAGGGAGGGAAAAATTTCTAACTCATTACATTAGGCTAGTAATGCCCTCATTGGTAAAACTGTGATTATGAAGAAATTACAAGAAAAGAAAACTAGAGTTGTCTCTCTCATGAGTATAGATGCAAAAATTCTCAACAAAATACTAGCAAATGAATCCAGGAACATATGAAAAGGTTTATACACCATGACTAAATGTGCTTTACCCTTGTAATACAAGATTGATCTAACATCTGAAAATGAATTGATGTAAATACATCATGTCAAAATAATTTTTTAAAGATATATAATAGATTCAGAGGAAACATTCGACAAATTCCAACACTCTTTCATGATAAAAACATTTAGCAAAGTAGGAATAAAAGGGAACTTTCTCATCCGGTTAAAGGCAATGTGCATAATTCCCAGAGCTGATATTATACTTAATGATTAAAGACTGAATACTTCCCCTTAAGAATAGGAAAAAGACAAGGATACCCACTTTCACCACACATATTCAACATCATACTGGAAGTTCTAGCAAGGGTAATTAAGAAAGAAAATCCAATAAAAGAAATACAGAATGGAAATGTGGAATTAAAACTATTTGCAGATGACGTGATCTTGTATATAAAAAATACAAAGGAATCTGCCAAAAAGCTTATTACACTAATAAATGAGTTCAGCAATTTGGCAGGACAAAAGGTCAGTTTACAAAAATAAATAGTAAGTTTATTCACCTGCAATGTATTATCCAAAAATAAAATTAATTAAATGATTTCACTTATAATAAAACAAAAATTACTTAAGAATAAATGTAATAAATACAAAACTTTTACTATGAAATAAGTACAAAATGCAAAACATTGTTGAAAGAAATTAAAGTATACCTGAATAAATTGAAAGACATCCCATGTTCATAGATCCGGTAACTTAATATTGTTAAGATAGCACTACTCCCCAAGCTGATTTACAGATTCAGTGCAGTCTCTATCAGAATCCCACCTGGCTTATTTGCAGAAATTGATAAAATAATTCTAAAATTCATATGAAAACTCAAAGGACACAAAGTAGCTGAAACAATCTTGAAAAAGAATTAAGTTGTAGAATTCATATTTCCAATTTCAAAAATTACTTCAAAGCAGTAGGAATCACATCTGGGTGTCAGTGGCATAAGAAGAGACATATAAACCTATGGAATAGAATTGAAAACCCCAAAATAAAACAATATTTACAGTCAATTGATTTCTGATAATTGCCTAGACAGTCCAATGCAGAGGATGGTCTTTTCAACAAATTGTGTGGTGACAACCATCTACACATATGCCAAAAGGTGAAGTTGGATCCCTATCTCACATCATACAGAAATTCACTCCAAATGGAACAAAGACCTGAATCTAAGTGCTAAAAATATAAAGCTCTTAGAAGAAAGCATAGGGTAAATCTTCGTGATCTTAGATTTGTCAAGATATGATTTCTTAGATATGATACCAAAAGTATGAACACAAATAACAAATTACATTTTATCAAATTAAACTTGTGCTTCAAAGGACACCATCAAGAAAGTGAAAATACAATCCATCAATGTAAGGGAGTATTTTAAAATCATATATCTAAGGATGTGTATCTAGAATATATAAAGAACTCTTATAACTCAATAATAAAAAGATCAAAAAATGAGTAAATGATCTGAATTGACAATTCTCTAAAAAAGATACAAATTTCCAATCAACACATGAAAGAATGCTCAACCTCAGTAAAGGAAATGAAAATCAAAACCACAGTGAGATATCACTTTATACACACAGAATAGATATAATAAAAAATGCAGATAATAGCAAGTGTTGGTGAGGATCTGGAGAAATCAAAACGCTTATTCACTGATGGTGCTAATATAACATGGCACAGTGACTTTGGAAAATAGTCTAGCAGCTCTTCACAAAGTTAAATGTAGAATTAGCATATGTCCTTGCAATTCCACTCCTAGATACATACCCAAAAGAAATTAAAACATATGTCCACACAAAATCTTCTACACAAATATTCACAACAGCCAAAAGGTGGAAATAATACACACATCTATCAACTGGTGAAAGGGTAAAAAAATGTGGTGTATCCAAACAATGTAATATCATTAAGCTATAAAAAGGAATAAAGACTGATGAATTCTACAATGTGAATAAGTCTGAAAAAAATGCTAAGAAGTCAGTAATGAAAGACAACATATTGTAGGATTCTGTTTATACAAAATGTCCAAAATCGACAAATTTCTGGATATAAATTTTATATTCATGACTGCCTAGTGCTGGGGGATGGGGGGCAATGGGGATTGACAACTGAGTTTAGGGTTTCTTTTGAGGGGTATGGAACTGTTCTAAAATTAGTTTATGGTGATTGTTGGACAACTCTGTGAATATACTAAATATAATTGAATTGTACTCTTAAAATGGTGAGTTTTATGAGATGTGAATTATATCTCAATAAGTCTTTTACAAGAAAAGCAAACACTATCAACTATCAATATGCTAACAGCTTTGAAAACTTAGACAAGACGGACATATCCTTAGAAAAATGTGACTACTAATTTATAAAGCGATAAAAAGCTTAAATATTCCTATGCTTTTTTTAAAAAAAATGAATAATAGTTTAAATTTTTCTCATAAGGAAACTCCAGACTTCATTGATTTTACAAGTGAACTGACTATATAGTCATCCATTATGACTAACAGTTATTATAAAAAATTAAAACTGAAAAAGACACTAAAATTTGGGTACTTCCCCTGCCATAGAACAGTTTAATGAAACTTTGAGTCCATTGTCTGAAGAGATGTTTACTGTCCCATTACAAGCTCTACTTCCAAAAAGTGTCTAGGAGGATTTTTGTTCATTTATCTACAGATAGATTTTAAACTTTCTCTGTGCTCACACAGAATCTGATACAAACTTTATCTCAGCATCAATAACATTTCCTTGTATTATAGTTATTGCATATTTATTCCTAAAACTAGACTAGGCTAGTTGATGCTGAGTCATCCTTGTACCTCCAGAGTCAAGCAGAGTGCCTGGTTCATATTAAGCATTCAAAAATGAATACTTAATAAATCAACTAATGACTAACAAAAAAATAAATTATTGGCTTAATGTCACATTTTATAAGAATCAATCCATTGTCAATAGATGATAGAACTAAGCCAACTAAGAAATGCCAACACACTCAATAGGAAGGGCAAGTCCTCCTGAAGGATGGAATATTTTTTGATGGCTACTCGACTCCTACTGACATTATTTTTACTTTACAATACAAAATTTCATCTATGGATCTCTATAATAGTCTCTTGTCCAGAATTTTTCCCCAGAACAGGCTATAAACACTGAAGAGAGGCACTGATGAACAGGCTGGTTATCAGGCTGCATAACCCAGAGAACAAGCATTTAGCCTACTTCTCACACCCATGTGGGTCAGGATTATAATCTCAGGACTGCTTAGGTAAGGAAATCTGGGTGACATCGTTTTTGTAAAACATCTAACTAAATTTCCAATTTGTCTAAAACATGAGCCTATTTGGAAGAGCAAATATTTCCTTATTGTTTTCTTACCTTGATAAAGAAAAGGAATGATGTAACCAATTTAGAAGCCCCACCTCTTGAGACCATAACATGTTTTTCCTATCAAATAAACTAACAGGATACTGAGTCATGTCTTTTAAAAATAAGTCAAGTGTCCATATGTTCCCTTATTTAAGGCATCCACTCCCTCTTCCCCATTTCTCCCTCTTTCTTATTACCTCCTCTCCACTGTATTATCCCTTTAAGCTGTTTGTTCTTGTTCTGAAAGACCAACTCTGAAGAGTTATTTTTTCAATCATGATTATGATTTACAAGATTATAATTTTCTTGTTTCCTTTCTTTATTCTATTGGTGTTTGGCCAGTGCATATAATGTGTAAAAAAAAATGATAGCATTGGGTATACCAGATGATATACTTCCCTTCTCTAGCCTAGAGGTTTTCATAGCCTCTCAGTTACTTTCATGTAACCTTAAGGATAACAATGTCACCTTTAAAAATATCTCAAGGATCTAAACTGAATTCACTTTGAAACTTTATTACTGGACATGCACAAGCATGTCAAAGTCAACAGATGAAATATTATCTCCTTTTTCAGTCTTAAATGTCTTCCAAAGCATTTCATGGACATGCAAAATAGTTGGTTGATATTTTGGGGAGTATCCATGGAAGTAATTGAGCCCTGGCTAAGAGTACTTTTTGCACTAATTAAATATTCCAAACTTCTATCAAGATTATTGTCACCTATTTAATGGCTCATTGAGTTTACAGCCTAGGCAAGTTCTCTTTCATCAGTAGAGTTAGGACATCTATCTTGAAATGACAAACTGGGTAGCAGGCTAAAAAGATAAAAGAACATCTGAAAAATATTCACATTTCAAATTTCTGGCATGGTTAACTCTGTTCATTGATGAAATAAATAATTTGATAAGCTTAGAAGATTCATTCTTTTCAAAGAGTCCACTTACACTTTTTATACAACCTAGGGCGTTAAAAAATAATGTTATGGGAATATTTAAGTGCCCTTAAATGAGATATATACAGAAAAATATCTTTAATATAATTGCTAAATCTTATCTTCAAAAGAAATCCTTATCACATGTACTCAAAATGGTTGAAACATGGAGCCATAAACAAATTCTAGCATTTCTGGCACAAAGAAGAAAAAAAAAGGTTGGCATTAGAAGTTGACTATTAATAGAAGCTGACCATTATTTGTTGAGTGAATGAATGAATGAATATATGCTGGAGACAGTGTTGTGCCGCACTATACACTGGAGAATAAAATGGGTCTGAAACATAACTTCTTTTTGCTTACAGTCTTTTTGGGAAGATGGAAAATAAACACACAAGTAAAAATATAATTATGAGTTTTGATAAGTGCTATGAAAAATATTGGGATAGTTCTATTTAAAGGAAGGGTAAAGGTGTAGTTTTACGTGAGGTGGTAAACATATTTAAGCTGAGATACAATGGAAATAAGGACTGAGCCAAGCAAATATTAAAGGAATGTGTTCTCCAGGCATAGGGAATAGCTCATACAAAGTTCCTAAAGTGAGAAAGTCCTTGGTACCCTCAAGGGTTGAAAAAGTCATTGATGGAACGTGATAGGCAAAGGAAAGAGTGGCCAAGGATGGGTGAAAGAACAAAATCCTGCCAGATTAATCAAAGCTTTGAAGATTATGGTAGGTAAATAGTTCTGATCTTATTCTAAGTAGAGGAAGAGGCTATTAAAATATTACTTGGGCTGATACGTGAAGAATAGATTGGAAGAGGCCAATATTTGGAACAAGGAGAGAGATAGGTTCACTATTACTTGTGTTAATCTAAGAATGAGACATGGGTGGCTTGAATTCAGGGAAAGTAGTGGAGATGGAGACAAACGGACAAACTTGTGACCTGTTTTTGAGGGAGAAAGAACAGTAATTGATGATATATGGGGTGAGAAAGTTGTCAGAAGTGGTGAATGAAGATGATTTTACAGAAACTCAGAAAATGAGAGAAATAGATTTGTGTGTGTGTGTATTGGCGGGGTACATTTTGAATGTCAAGAAGGAATTTAAGTCTATAGGTCTGAAGCTCAGCTGAGACTACTATCCTGAAAGGTACAGATGATCTTTGAAACCACAACAATAACAGAGATCATTCAGAGATAATTTAGAGAAAGAAAAGAAAATGGCTAGAACTGAGCCTGAGGAATGCCAGCATTTTACCAATAGAGAAAATGAGCCTTTAAAGAAAACAGAGAAAGCACAGACGTAGGGGTAGGAAGCAAAGAGAGTCATCATTCTAGGTAAGAAATAGTCAAAGGATCAGGTGCCATCTGAAGGCAAGAGGAGATGGGATGGATAGCACAAGCAAATGTTGTAGTCTTTCATGTATGAAAGATTTCTTCATTTCTAATAGGATATGAAAAGGTATAGATGGGTACAGATGAAAGTAACATTTTGAATTTGTGGAACTGTATATTGGCTTATATTGGGTTGGCCAAAAAGTTCGTTTGGGTTCTTCCATAACATCTGATGAAAACCTGAATGAACTTCTTGGCCAATACAAGTATTTTCTCAATGTAGTATGAAGCAAGACCTTTAGCTTTTGAAAATGGGAGACAACAGGGGTACAAAAAAGGGAAAGGGGACTGTATGGGAGAAGAGAGAACATTAATCTTGAGAATGGGAAAACAGACTCACTAGAAAAGGGTAATAGAATTGCTGGGCAGAGTAGCTTTATTATAGTTTGTATAGGGCTTTCCAATTTACAAAATACTATATTCATGTCCAATGTTTATTCATTTATTCAGTAAACACTACTTGATATCTATTTTCAGTTGATGCTCATTATAGCCTATGGGATACCTAAGCCAAGACCTCTCTGCAGATGAAAAAACTTGTTTGGAGGATATCACCTACTTCAATGGAAGTGGCTCTGTTACCATGTGACAGAATTGGGATTTCAATCCAGATTTTCAAATAAATATTCAAAGCCTTATTTCCCCCATTAATGTACATTCCTTAGATAATTTTAAGCTTAAGTAATAATGATATAAACTCTAAATACTTTAATCTCCTACTATTTTAAACTCCAGGTTGTTAAGATTAAAGATAAAAATATTTTTTTAAGTCATGTTAAAATACTAGCTCTATAATTTTCTCTATAATCCATGCAGATTCAGTGCTGGGACATGGCTCTGCACAGCTGTGACCAAAACGTTGCATGGGATCATACTTTTAGACTGACATGAAAGATCAAGGCAGATGAACATCCAATTTAGTTGATTTTGTTCCACCAACTTAACTGGTCATTGGACTGAGTTGACCAGAAGGCACTACCATGCAAATGCAGAAACATATTTTTCTAGAGACTGCAAGCTATGCACTGGAAGTTGTATTAACTATTTCAGAGTAGTATTCTGTCACTGAAGTAACAATATATTATGAATCAACTTTATATGAGGAACATGGTGATTTCAGAGAGAGAAACAGAATATCTAAGTTGTCTCATCTGGAACATCAGGTCTCTTGGATTGCAAACAACAGAAATTGACCCTGATTAAATTAAGCAGAAAAGACATTCGTGAAAGAGTGTTAAATAGGTCATGTTAGGAAAGATAAGAGAATTACAGAAGAGACAAAAGTACAGGGCACCTACTCACTAATCTGTGCTATAGCCTGGATAGCCAGGACAGATTGTACTGGGCTAGTTTTTTGGAAGCTTATTTTCAGTGCTTCTGAGTGTGTGTGTCTAAGGTTGAGCATCTCTGTTACTATTATTAGTACTACTACTATTAATAACAACATTGGAATATGACACATAACGAGATCCTACTCTATGGTTCTAAATACTTCACTTGCTCATACAAACCTAGAAATTAGTACTATACATATCTACATTTAATATAAGAGGAAACTACAGTATGGAGAAATTGACCTTCCACAAAATCACGTGGTTAACAGGTGGCAGAGTCAAAGACTCAGTCTATATAAAGTCAAAGTTGTGTTGTTAACTTCTAAATAGTTTGTCAGGTCAACTTAAAATAATGGTATCTCTGGTTAGTTAATACTATTTAAGGAAACACAGCCCGTAGGAAAATTAGATTTTATTTTTATTTTTCTCTTGGCCATTTCACTTTTCCTTTAGTTCTCCTATAGGCCTGTGTAAATATATGCTTATGATTAAAAATCTAATGCGTATGGTTTTCAATTTCCACTTAAATCATACCATGCACAAACTACCAAGGAAAATAAAGAACTGACTACAAGAAAAAAGGGAAGTGTTTTCTAAGACTTGTTTTCAAAGGATTAGTGAAATTCAGTTAAGACCACGTAATGTACTAGTTATGTGTTGAAAGAGTAGAATGCTTCTCTTGCTTTATGAAAATTATAAACACAGTTTTAGAGGAAAAAGACCTCTGAAAGACATCTTCATTTCCAGAAAGTTACCAACTTCAACACTAGCATTTGATATAGGAAACACAGATTCTCTAATGACTGTGAATTTTGAAAAGAAAAATAGTGAAGAAAGAAATGAACTGGTAAACTTACAATTAGACTAACGATCAAAATCAGGTACACAAGATTTTGACCAAAACAATGTTGAGATTGGTAAATGATGTGGGAAGCTCTTGTATACAATAGGACTTCTTCAATGTACTAATTGCAAATCAATTTTCCACTATTTATATTTAGTGTCTGGTACAAACAGAAAATGGGAATTCAAAATGTTTCTCACTATAAATTTTCCTATTTCTAGTGAAAAACACAGGGGTTTAGAGTTCTGGGTAGGCAGAAATACAAATATATTAATTTCCTCTAAGGTAAGATATACAGCAAGACCTTCCTCTGTTTTGTTTTTTTGTTTTCAAAACAGACCTTTCAGTGGGATAAGATGTGACCAATATAAATAACATATGTGGTTATATTCATTACATCTGGTTAAAAATACTGTTTCAGTTTACCACCAACTGATGGCCCAGATTAAGATGGAAGAGGCTTAACTCCAAAATAAGTTATTTACATTTGTATCTCTTACTCAAAATAACTACATACCTTCTATCTGCATAAAATATAAACTGGAATAATTTAAATGAGGAAAAAAGAAGAATTGCTGAAAATAATGTTTTGAAAAGTTCCGGGAAGTGGTCACAGCCTGTTGAGAACACTTTGAACTACAGCTAAGGTAAATGAGAGCATTGTCATCTCATACAAAAATTCCTAATCAGGCTGTCTTTGTTCTGCGGCTCATATTTTAAGTAGAAGTTAATTTCCAATACCTGCACATATTCTTCTATTCATATGTAAATTGAATTAAAGCTGTTATTCTTTCTTCCTCACACTCTGCTTTTAAAGTAATAAAATTTATGGAAGAGTGCCATGAGAGATAGGGGCTTATGGACACTAGCGTGTTCTGGCTTTGAACCAAGCCCCTGCTGGCCATCTTGAAGGAAAGGCTGTGTCTCTCCTGTCCACAGGGATCTATTTGAACATTAAGGGGTTATCATTGGAGTCGTTATTGGCTAAGATATTTCCACTGATATGACATTTGGATTCCAATGGCAGTTTTATGGCTCTCTTTACAGCTGTGATTGGAGTGGAGGTGTGTAGATGGTCCCACCGCCTGTCCAGAGAGAGGAGAGGGAATCACACACCCTGGGTTTTATTCCTGGCTTTGCCAGTCACCTGCTGGGTGCCTTGAATAAGTCACGTAAGATTACAGGGGCCTCTCCTTCTTCTGTGTGCAGATTAATTGTCTGTGGCAAATGTTGTGTGCAAATTTCAAGGGCAATTGAGTCCTATGTGCTTTCTCACTTGCTCCTCTTCTTTCTTCCTTTGTTTTTCTTCTTCTGTTTTTTTCTTTCTCTTTTTTTAAGGACATGAGATGCCCATTTTACATGCAATTAAGTTGTACATACCCCAATCTAAGTATGGCACTTCAACTGCACTTTAAAATCATCGGTTATAAACATATCCATGATATCTGATGTCTTAAGGGAATAACCCAATTCTGCTTTGATGAAGTCATTTTATAAGAAAGCTTCTTCCTGCTTTTACAAGAGTGCAGTGGTTATTAATGTAAACCAAACAGGACATTTCATTCTTAAATGCCTTGGTTTCTCAGTCGGTTAAAAGATAAAGAAATAAAGAGCATTTACGGAGCTTTTCAATTTATTTTAGAAGGGAAAGGGTTAATGCAATTTTAAATTTCTAAATACAAAATATCTACAACTCTTTCTTATAGCATGCCCCAAGTTGTGTTCACTATTTAAAATAATGGCTTATAAGCTTATTTATTAATGAATTTGAATAAACTGTTTTCTCTCATGGAGGGAACATTGAGTCAAGACAGCCATCTGGGATCATACAATTGTAGATTTAAATCCAAGTTTTGTCAACTAACAACTCTATGATTTTGAGAAAATTCCTCTCTCCTAAGCCTCAGTTTCCTCCTTTCTCAAATGAGGAAAAAACAAAAACAAAACAAAAACGTAACTTGTAAGACAGTTGTACAGATTACTTGGATGATTCCTGAAATACCCAGCCTCCATCAGGAGCTCAGAAAACAGTGACAGTTATTATTCACAACTTCTCAAAAGTTCTCTTTCATTTCAGGAAGACTATGTGCTTGGGACCATTTAGAATCATACTGAATAAATGCTGAAAGTGTTCAGGGAAATTAACTAGGTTATCCGACAGGGGTTGTCCAATTAAATAGATGTATATTTCAACTTTTCAATCGTATTACTGGACTAGCTTAGACAGAGCTGGCTCTCCTTACCTGCCCCCTTCACGCTATTATACATCTGCAGAGGTGGAACAATACTTCCACTGATGGTGGCAAAGGTCCCTCCATTAGCTCTCTGTGGAGTCCATCTGTCCATTTGCTTATTCCATCTTCTGTAGCTTTTCTTTGGTACTCTTTATATATCATTTGCATAGTGTAAAATTTAACAAGTGATGTTAGAGATAATAAATCCCACAACTGCTATTTCTGTTAGAAAACCATGACACAGTGTGGTGAAAGCGCCAAACAGTCTGGGGTCTATTCCTGTTTGCAGGGCTTTTTCTTCGCATATTTTACTGTCACTTTCTTGACATTTTTGTCAGTTTAGAACTGGAGGGCATAGGTGCTGGTGGCAGGTCTCACCACATTTTTATTCTCCATTGCATTTTCAGAGACTATGAAAACAAAAAATAAAGCTGGGGGCGGGCGGGGACGGAGGGCCGAAGAAGAACTAGGAAGAGAGGTGATCTGTCAAAGGCAGAGCAGCGAGGGTAAGGCTATGAAAGTCAGAATGTGCAGCCTCTTCACTCTGAGCCGGCGCTCACCGTGCAAGGTCCTCTACGGCACCCCACAATCCCCACGTACTGCCGCACAAGTCCTAACACAGAAACGCTGAGATTTGCTATAAAAGACATGCCATTTTTTTTCATTTCCTCATTACGCCAGGCAGATAGAAGGCAAATATTTGAATCTGTTTGCAGAAGAAAAAAAAATTTTTTTCTTTTCTTTTTTTCTGACAAACTGTGCATTTCTAGGCTGTGGAGACGGTGTCTACACAAAAGAGCGATTGTTTTTCCTGGCTCTAATCAACTCTTATGGTTTTCTGCCCTTTAGAACTAGTATCTTTTTTTTTCTTCTTCTTTAGTTCGTGGGAAAATGTACAGAGGTATATAACACGGCATTTGAGAATTGCTAATGTCAGAAACACCTTTTCTCACCACCTCCCAGCTTTTGTAAAGAGAAAAAAAGTGAACAGGCTATCATGTACATCTATTCAATTTTGGCCGCCAAGGACACTTAAATAACAATAATAATATTAACAATTAAACAACAACTATACTACATATAGTTCAGAGCCATCCTCCCAAGGAACCCTGGTATAATTTATTTTAATTTCTCTAAGATTATATTTCACCAAACTCTTCATGACGGGAAAAGAAAAATGTTTTCTTATTAAATACATTTTGATAATGCACATTCCCAAACTTAATCTAAAGTGGAACCATTTTTTACCATTGGAACATGTATTAATGTGGTGGTGGGGGTGGGGTAGAGTATACCAGTGCCAATAGTACACAATTGGGCAACATAGTTCTAGTAGCCAGATTATAATTTCAGCTTTCAAACCATTTCCAGAGTATGCTGATGTTCTCTTGGATATTAGAACAAAACAAAACATTTACTAAGGCTTTAAAAAATAGAGAAACGAGTATAAAAATAAATAAAATATATTTTAACAGCCTGCCTACATGACTGGGACCATAGTAACAATATAAACAAAGTAAGATGTGAACATGGTTAAAGGAGTAGAACAGTACAAACAGTACAGCTCTCGGTAACATCTGCAGACACATCAATAGGGTGAATTTCTAACAGAGAATTATTGAATCAGAAGGATTGTGCTTTTACAAATTTGACAGATGTCACAAAACTGCCTTCCAAGCAGGTCACATTGATTTATACTTCCACCAAGATTTTTTTTTATGTATATGGTTCTTTTTTGTTAATTTGCCCTTTCCTATCCTTTCTTTATTTCTCTATTGGGCTCTAGATGAACTTCAGTTGATATTTTAAATGAATTATATCAAATTTACAAATTAATTTGGGAAAACTGACATCATTACAGTATTGAATCTTACTGTAAAGGAGCACAAAGTGACTTTCTTTTTTGTCTTAGTAGAGTTTTAGTTTTCTTTAAATAGTAATTAAAGTTTCTTGTTAAGGTGCTTAGGCATTTGTTATTTTAGACCAGATGTTGCCTGTTTAATTTTTGCTTAAATAAAGCTTAATGGAACACAGCCACACCCATTCATTTACATACCATCCATGGTTGCTTAAGGTTGAGTTGTTGCAAAAGAGACCATATGACCTGCAAAGCTTAAAATATTGACCACTTGACTCTTCTGACTCCAGCTTTAGACCATTTGTTCCCTTCCATTATATTTTCAATATTGACTTCTATATAGAAAAAATATCATTTTTATTGTTAATTTTGTAACTGACCACTTGTTTGTATTGATTTCTGATGATTTCCCTAAGATTTCTAGGTTTATATCATATGAAAATAACTATAATTTTCTTTTCATATTCCCATTGTATTTATCTGTTCTTTCTTTCATTTGCCTAGTTCTATTGACATACAGATACATATAATGTGCTTCCTTTATTTATATATGAAGTTAAATTTATTTCTTTATATATAATATTATATAATTCATTCCTATTTCATTAAAATAAATATGGATATTAAATGCAGTCGAATTTTTTCCCACATTCATTGAGATATTTGTAAATAATGTTCTCCTTTGACCTTTGGATATGATGTATTTTATGAATAGATTTTCTATTTTGAAGTCATTATGAATAAACTCCACTTGGTTAGAATATTTTATTCTTTAATGCCCAGTTGAATTTTATTTGCTAATAATTTAAGATATTGCATCAATATTCAAAAGTAAAATATATCTATTTCTAGTTTTGTGGTTTGTAAGTTTAGGATGTTAATGTTATGTTGGGTCTGTAAAAATAATTTGCAAGTTTCCTTTTTTTCCCGGGATCCGGATTAGTTAAGAGCATCAGAATTGTTTTGTCCTTGAATGATTTAAAGACTCTACCTATGAAACGATTTGGATGCTGGGGTTTACCAGGCAATATTACTTTAATACATCTGTCAATATCCTTTGTTGCTAATGGATGAAATGCTCTGTATTTGCAAGAAAAAATTTAGTATCATATTTTTTATTAAAAACTATCCATTTCATTCAGACTCTCAACTTTATATAAAACAGAAGATTTAGCAAGCATAGATATTTTTTCAGATTTAAAAAAATTATTTTCTATGTATCCTTGATGATATTACTTCATATACTTCAGAAAATGAGAGTGAATGTCAAAAAAGAGGATGACGTGATAGAAGAAATGGTGGCAAGATCCCAGGAGAATTAACTAGATATAATTTCCTTTTAGGCAGGTCTAAAAGAAAAGAAAAGAAAAGTGACTGGACAAAAAATAGGAAATCAGTGTGTCCCTGGATACAGAAAAGAATGAATCCTAAGTAATAAATATAAAGCATACAAAAATGGAAGTTATAAATGAGAAGGTGAAGAGGCATCTTTTAAAAACATAAAAAAGATGTAATTAGATACTTAACAATATCAAACAAGGTTGTACAAAGAATATCTTGGGACAATTATGAAGCAAACCCTAAAATGGCATGATTATGAACATGGTACTCAGAAGAGATTGAAGCAAAAAGAACATATTCAACCTGGAATCAGAGACATTCTTCACTCTCATTCAAACTGAGTTTGTAAAGAAAATGTAACTGTAGCACCCTATTGGTTCTGCAATGGACAATATTTCTACAGTCATAATGTATGTATAGAGTCATAATGTATTAGGTTTTTAAAACTTAGAATTAAGCTATAGACAACACTTAAATAGTTTTCATATAGTCTAGAAGTTATTTATCTGTGCTGAAATGTGAAAGGGGAAAGGAGTGATGCCTGTGGGGAGGAACATAGAAGGGAAAGTTAGGGGCTTCAAAATCCCCATGTTATACAGAGGGGAGCAAAAAGATGCCTCAACCAATAATAAAACAAGAAACAGACTTTTAAGGAATATCATTTTGTATTATAAAATAACAAATAAAAGAACTAAAAATAGTATTTTTTATCTACCTTTCAAATGTTGATGGGGTAGGGAATTGAGATATTTTAAATAGGTTGTATCTTCTCTCCTAGTGAAAGTCAATCATTAATGTCTGAAATTGACAAGCCAAACATTTCTATGAACATCTGTTTCAGTTGTGGAGGTCACACTAGAAGGGCTAAGAACAGACCATGATAAACATGGTTGCCTTTGGGAGGGAGGATTTGGTGGGAGAAAATACTCTGAAGGAAAGAATATGAGCCTTTCTGCTATTTTATGTCTTACTGTATCCATGTTTTACTGCTGTAATAGTGTGTATAATCACAAGAATTATGGAATTTGCCCTTATGAAAAGGCCTTTAAAAACTGACCCCTTAGGATTTTTTTCTCTACGAACAACAAATATATAAATGGGACAGTTCTTTGGAATCTGAAAAGTATTGAGATTTTCCTGAAAACAGTCTTCATTCAGAAAATCTGCACACTCTATGCATGCTTCTAAATCTTATTGCTGTTATGCTTGTAAAGTTATTTTTCTCATTCATACTTTGGTTTAATTAGCTCAACTTCAGATCAATTTTTGTTGTTAGAAATGTAACTTATACATTAGAGGCATATTTTAATGTGGAAGTGTAAATACAATGTATCAAATAAGTAAAAATATGATCTGAAAACATATTTTATGAAACTTACCATATTAAACATATTGTTGAATAGATCTTGCCCTATATCGCTTCAGGCTATATGAAATGAGTCAGGTGAGTCATCATAAAGGAGATCTAAATTCCAGAATATTCTGCTTCTCTTTAAGAATTGATATCATATTTCTTTATGAAAAAACAAGCAAGTCATTTAGCCCAGTAATTTCTAGAATGGGCTGAATATTAGGTTCACCTGGGGATGCTTAGAAAAAAACACAGACATGTTGGATTCCCTCCTGGAGATGCTGGTTGAGCAAGTCTCAGGGAAGGTATCAGGAATCTCATTATTTAACAGTGCTCCAAGGGATTCTGAGACACATTCATGTTGAGAACCATTAACTGCCCTCTCTTGTTTCCTTTTTCCTGGCCAATAGAAAACTCAGGGACAAATTAACTCTTCGATGTTATTAAATATGTGAGAACCTACAGCACTTGTCTCTTCCCCCCTTGACCTTGGTCATTTAATTTCACTTGGTCATATCCTGATCCTGATTTTAAAAAAAAATGAATATAGAAATAAATGTGTAAAATTCATAGATTTTCTAAATGGGCAATTTATGGATTGTTTTTATTGCTACTTTTGAAATCCAGGAAAATCTGTTCTGCTAACACCTGTAGCTGCCTGGGAAGTAGGAACTTAACAGCTCATTGTACATACTTTGTGAGGGCTGTCAAGATGGGCCCTGGTGTGAATATGGAAAGTTGGCTTTATGCCCAAGTACAGAGGTATGTGAGCCTGAGGTCATCTACCAAGAACTGTGTATTTTCATTGTATACATCTTGGAAAAAGTGGAAAAGAGGCAAACTTTTCCTAAGGAGACTCTCCGTGAGAATCCCATTGTGTTGAAAGAGTGAGACAGCATTTCGTGTCTTGTGGTTATGATGGTGCTAAAATGTTCTGGGTAGAGAGGAGAAGTCATGCTTTGGAGTTTCTGTGATACAAATGGTGTCTGTGGTGTCTGCTTTTGTTATTGAAGACAATTTTTAAAATGTAGATATTGAGAGATTACAGATCATGACGCTCTCCCTTTGGTGAACTCTTAGAAGCAAGCCAGCAAAAAATTCAGGCAGTAAGTGGGAAGAGTTATGGTTGACATTGCTGGCCCTGGTTTCGTGATTCTTTCTCCCTTGATCTTCAAAATCAAGCTCTTAATTAGCATGTTTACAAGGTATAAGGGAGAACAGAGCTGGTTATCAAGAATTCACCTTGATGTAGGATTGTCTAACCCACAAGGGTCACTCTTTCTTTCTATCTTAAAAGGCATTGGAGGCAGGAGGCAGGGAGGGGGTGGTAAGAAGACTTTCAAGTCCTGAAAAAAGCTGCATGGTAAGCAGACTCAGACAAGTGAAGTATTCTGGAATCACTGATCTCAGACTGGACATCACATGGGGACTACTGAATTTGAACGATGACCTGAGCCTTCTGCAGCCCATTAACCGCAAGCCCCCGGGGCAGGTGTCTTCTGAAGTATGAAGAAAAAAATGAATCATGAAAAGTTTGTTGTATGTCTTGTTTGTGTTATAGTTCTATCTGAGACAAAGTGAGTTTTGTGGCATCCTATTCTCTCTTCCCTAGTGAGCTTGGAATTGGATATTAAAGATGAAAAACAAGGAGATATTTGTCTTGAAGCTTAGAGCATGGAACAAAACAGAGGGTGGGAGGGCAGTTAACCCTTCTCATGTGCTTCCAGATATATGTTGCTATCTTCTTACATATACATACAAGCTCACAGAAAACACAGAATATTCATGCCTATGTGTAGAGGGGGATATTGACTAGATATATATCATATACTTCAGTATAGTTAGAATAAAAGAATGGCAAAGTTCATGGATTGGCTACTTCAATAAGAAATGCTTTCTTTCTGCATAGATCAAGGAAACAAGATCCAGATGTGAAAAAAGTGACACTATTTAGAGCAAAATAGCGTTTATTTATCAATGTCCCTAGTATGTGTGGGCAATGAGACAGGTGCCCTTTTTCTAAGTTATATAATTGACAAACATACTAGTAGTGGGAGAATTCTGGAAAGGTTTATGCATTTACGAATGTTTCTAAAATTTCTAAATGTTTGAAATACAATATAATCATGACACAGACTGAAAAGCCAACTCTTACTCCATCAGAATGATCTCACCTCCATTCCTTTCTTCACGTGCCTGAAGAGAAAAAAATAATAATTCAAAGACTTCTCTAATGTTTGGAATACTAGAGGCTAAGAAATTCTAAAAGTATTTAGATAAATCAAAATCTTCCTTTCATCTCCCGGAGTCTGATGTCTTTAACAGTCTTACAAGCAGGACTTATGTGCAAAATATACTACAAACCATCCTCATCCTCCTTCACTTGTGGGGACGGGTATTTTCAGAAACCAATGATTCTTACAAAACAGTAAGCCAGAGGGGGATATGTACTATTTTTTTTCACATCTATGGGCAAAAGTAGCTCATAACAAAAAAATATATAATCCTATTGCCTTGAACTGCCCTAGGTGGAAATCATCTCTTTTTTTCCCCCACGGAGAATTTTTTAGCCACTTGTCTAGTGCAATAAACACAGTTTTTCTGTCACTGAAATTTTTTTCCCACTCTTCAGTTGAAAAGCCTAAAGCTTAGTTAATTCCAAGAATGTCCTCCCCTCCCCGCCAAATGTTGCCCTGCTCATCATCCTATTTAGCTATGAGAACGTTACAGACAATTAAATGAAGATTATATATGATGGCAAAATATTACCTTTACAGCTGTCTTGAAGTTTTTTCTACAACACCCTTTAGTCATATGAGAATAGCCAAATAGGGACACTCTGAGGAATAATAATCAAAGTCTTCTTTTCTTTTTGTTCCAGCACTTTCTCAAGGAGGAGAGTCCAGGGTTATGATGTATGAGCTGCCACCACTTATTGACTGCAGGATTCAGCAGTTGCTGCCCAAACAGGTTGCCTGCTCTTCATCTGGTTACTAAGAACTGAGAGTTAACAGGCCATCATGGTGCATAAAAGTTCTGAGTTGTTTTGCCTGTGGCCATGAACAAGGTCTTGGCTCAATAAGGAGAGTGACCATTTATGGACCATTTCTCCTGTTCCAGGCACTATACTCAGAGCTCCCCTATATTTTCTGTGTAATCTTTTCAAAAGCGTGTGAAGTAGGATGGTCATCCACACTTATAGGTAGGAATTGAATTACTCTTTATAGGTAAGAAATGATAGATAGATGTGGATAACCACCTTACTTTGTACCTTGTCAAAAGGATTACACAGGAAATGTAGGAGAGCTTTGAGTACAGTACATTTGATATGCACTTCTAATTATAATATGCATAAAGGTTGTTTTACTTTTCTACTGCTGCTGCAGCAAAAACAACCACAAAGTTAGTGACTGAAAAAAATTGTCATTTATTACCTCAGTTCTGAAAGTCAGAAATCTGGCCAGGGTGCACCTGAGTTCTCTGCTCAGGTCAAACAAGGCTGAAATCAAGGTGTCAGCTACGACTGAGTTCGTTCTCATCTGGAGCTCAGGGTCTTTTCTAAGCTCATTCAGGTTGATGACAGAATTCAATTCATTGTAGATGTAGGACTCTTGGTGACTCATATCTTTTAGGCCAACAGGAGAATTGCTGCTGCTGCTTCTTGTCATCAGTTAGATCTAGACTGCTCCCACCCACTATAAACTCCTTTTGAAGGGACTCAGGTTCAACTGATTAGGGACCTTAATTACATTTATAAAATCTCTTTTTCTGTATAAAGTAACACAATCATGGGAATGATATCCCATCATATTCACCAGGCTGCCCACTATTAAGCAGACAACGATTACAAAGGGCACGTGCACTATGGGTCAAGAATCTTAGGGGCCATCAGAGAATTCTGCCTACCACAAAGTGTTACCACTTATTTTTAAATTTGGCAACCACAATGGACATTATCTGGCAGAAATGCAAATGTTTTATTTTTTAAATATATTTAATAATATGTAATTAATTAAAAGAAAACAAGTTAAAACTGTTCAGATTTATTAAACATGTTTTATTTATATCTTAGTCCATTTGTGTTCTATTAATTCTATAGATATTTTAAATATTTAAAAAATAATTTAAAAATATACATGAACAATAATTTATGTTTTCTACATTTTCTTGATTTATATTTGTTGGAAGAGGCCATCTGCCATGGGTCCCTGGAGTCTCTGCCGTCCTTGATGAGTATGTCAAATCACAAGTCCTAACTATCCTCACCCTGAGATGGTTCTGTAGCTACTGACGTAACCAAGTAAATAAGTTAAGGTGACCACAACATGAGTACCCTGAGACTGCTCACCCTCATGGGCATTAATTGAGGCAATTGAATACCTTCCATGTATTACTTGTCATTTCGATATCTTTCAATTCAACAACAGATAAACTTATCTAATTGAATAAATGGGCAAAAGACTTGAACAGTAACTTGACAAAAGACCCATGATCCCTAGCATGCTAGGGTTACATAAGAAAACTAACTTCACAACCTGGGTTCCATCAAACGTAGATTGGTAATTCTAGAGTGTGACAGTAATAACATGTAGCAAGGTTTCAGTCTCCTGGGGAGTTGACGAATCCACTGATGTGAGAAGTAGAGAGAACGTGGAGGTGCTAGTTAACTGGAAGATGCATCACTTCATCCCATCAAATAATTCTCTTAAAAACATAGTTGTGACATTGGTTAGCAAACAATTCAGAAGATGCCAGAAAAAAAGTAACTTTTTTATACTATGTTTATGTCATATTTTACCAACCTGATGAAATAACTTGTTTCTGTTCTGTACTAGTTATACCTGTGAAATCATTACCATAAAGCAAAGAAGAAAAAGAGCATGACAAAATGAGCTAAGTAGTAGAGTTCTAAAGAACCAAATTAAGCAATAATATATAAACAAAAAGATAAATAAAATTAGCTTCACAAATCAGTATTTCCTCTCTTTTATTAGGATTTCAGACACGTTCAATACATTACTTAAATATTTTTACTTTCAAAGCAGTAATTTACCTTGAGTAATAAAATGCTGATGGCTTTGGTATCTGAGTGACAAATATGCATGCAGCAATTTACACAGACTGTACATAGTTTGAGGAAGATAAAGTCAGCTGCAAATGCAAACTGTACTCCTCAAACTTCTTCCACACGCATATACAATCACTACAAGGTTAAAAAAAAATCTCCTTTCCCACAAAGACAGCCACCTTCCCAATGTCCCTTTCCCAATCAAGTTAAGAAACAAAGCCCTCTTGGGTAAATCATTGCACTGCTAATGAAATCCAGACAGGCAACTTGAAACTTGAAACAGAAAAAACAAAATTATCTAATGGAAATCATTCATTAGCAGTCCCTGGTTCATTGAAACTAACAAAATGTGGAAGAAACATGACCTGAATGTGTCACGGATGATAATGATCTTATGCCTATGCTGTGCTTTCTACCCAGATGGATCCAAAACACTTTTCTGAGTTTCCTAAGGGGTGGGAAATAGGCAGTTGACCATTATTACAAATTAATAACTTCTGGGATGACTAACAGCATAGGTTAACAACTAGATTCCATCATTACCCAAGAGTTTTGAGAAACTCAACACGACCCTAGCAGCAACCTACTTCCGCTAGAGGAACTGAATAAAAAGCCCTATTAGCAATCCAAGTTCACACCAGATCTAGCACTTGCCTTTAGAACGATAGTAGAAATAATGAAGACTTCCTATTGTCTTTAGTATGGGTCATGTTTACGTGTTGCTGTTTTTGTTTCCTAAGCTTTTTCCAAAATTGCACTTGTAAGTATTAAAACACCTCAGAGTGAATCAAGTAAGGAGTATCAATCCCGTACATTTTTACTGTCTTGTATAAATGCTGGCTTGAGGCTGCTCCTACTTTGCCATCACACACACACACACACACACACACACACACACACACGTTATCACAGAATTAAACTCGGTAGCTTCAGTGAATCTTTCTTTTTATTTTTTTTTATTTTTATTTTTTTGCGGTACGCGGGCCTCTCACTGTTGTGGCCTCTGCCGTTGTGGAGCACAGGCTCCGGACGCGCAGGCTCAGCGGCCATGGCTCATGGGCCCAGCCCCTCCGCGGCACGTGGGATCTTCCCGGACCAGGGCACGAACCCGTGTCCCCTGCATCGGCAGGCAGACTCTCAACCACTGCGCCACCAGGGAAGCCCAATGAATCTTTCTTTTGATTGACTCCTCCACATCACCGTCTTTGCCAACTCAGCATCAGTCCAACCATCTTTTGAAAACATGCACCAAAACATGCCTTCTGGAAAATAGTTCACCCACTTTAGATGGAGTCTGATGAGAGTACGTGAATCAGTCACCCTGCCCCCTCTTGTGGATGGGCAGGTACCCCTAAGTAAGGCAAAGTGGGCATGCTCTCCTTGGCTTTTGAACTGTAAAGAGAAGGTCAGAATAGCTGAATGTTTGAGGTTGTTTATTCCAACAGTGGTGTGCAGACTAGTCTGTTGAATTCCTGATACCAGGGCCCACTAGTACTACTTGAGTCTCTTCCTTTTCAACCATGGTCCTTAGGTTTTCCCTCCTGTTCTTTAAGATGCTCCCTACAATTTCAATGGATATCCTGTTGATTTAAGTTTTTCAAAGTTGGTGTCTGTTGCTTTCAATCAAAATCTACAGTTTCCAGGTTCTATCTCTGTCACTTAGAAAATGCAGCCAAAAGTTTCACTCTGGGCTTCCATTCCAAGAAGGATTTATTTTATATATAGACCTTTTAACTGAAGTATAACATATATACAAAAAGTCCACATAGCACAGTTTGATGAAATTTTACAAATAAACCTGTGCATCCACCATTCAGATAAATATATCAAATTTGGCTATTCAGAGTGTGATCTATTTACCAGAAGTCTTGGTATTACCTAGGAGCCTGTTAGAATGAAGAAACTTAGGTCACACTGAGACATTTTGAATCAGAATCTACATTGCAACAAGATTTCCAAGGAAATCCATATGCACACTGAAATTTGAGAAGCACAGATATAGAACATGACTATCTCTCTAGAAATCTCCCTTATTGATTTACTCAGTCATTAAACCCTCAAAAGTAAGCACTTTTTTGACTATTCTTGGATTAATTTGACCTGTTCTAGAACTTTCTATTAATTGATTTATGGTATGTACTTTTGGTGATCTGGCTTCTTTTGCTCAACATTATGTTTGGAGATCCCTTCATGCAGTTGTATGCAGCAATCTGTTATTTTTAATTGTTGAATGAACATACTGCATTTTATCTATTCCATTGTTGATAGTCATTTGGATTATTTTCATTTGAGGCATATCATGAGTAGTTCTGGTACCACCATGGCCTTGGAAGAACTTATTTATGTATTTCTATTGGGCGAATATGTAGGATTAAAACAGCAAGTTCATGGAGGATGAATGTGTTTAGTCATAGTAGATACTGACAGAAAGTTTCCCAAAGTGGTTGTCCTAATTTACACTCCCACCATCAGTGTATGAGAATTCTCTGCTTGTAGGCTGTCCTTCTCTCCATTAGTTGTCCTCATCATTCACTGACATTGTCAGATGTCTGTTGGTTGACTGGCTGGTTGAATAGTTGATTTAGCCATTCTGGTGGTTGTATGATGATCTCACATTGTTGTTTCAATTTCTATTTCCCTGTTGATTGAAACTATTGAGTACATTTTCATGTTTTTTGGCTATTTGGGTATCTTCTTTTGTGAAGTAACTGTTCAAATCTTCTCCCAATTATAAAATAAGTCAGTCTCTTTTTGGTAGAATTACTTTATTTAGTCTGGAAATGAGTCTTTTGTCAAATATGTTTTTCTATTTCTTCTCCCCCTCCTGTAGCTTGGCTTGATAAACAGACATTTTTAATTTTAATGAAATTCACTTATCAACCCTTTTCTGTACAGTTAGTATTTTTCACATTCTATTTACAAAATAGTGGCCAATTCAACTCTAATCTGTTTTCCCTTTTTGTAGTGGGAGATAGAGAAAATTTTCTGGAAGAGAGTAATTGCTCCTATTTGGAAAGATGACATGTTCAACTGAAAAAGTATGCTTTTTGCTTACATTGATATTATTTGTGGGAAGGACAAGTTACATTTGTTGTAATCTCTAATGATGATACAGTAGGATTTTTTACATAGTTACCTTCAATCTAAAAAATAATACAGAACCACCCTGCCTAAATTATGGAACTACAAGTCAAATCTGCTGTGTTTATATTACAAATTGCTTACTAAACCATGCATGGTGTTATGAGCCAGGAGCAACTCTGGTCAATGGAGACAAGAAGTTAATGCTTATGGATTTTTTACCAGGAATTTCCTTCCAGCCACATTATACTTTATATATAAAATTGAGCAGTCACCGATGCAACATAATCAATAGCCAGTCTTTATCTGTCAAGTACACTCTGATACGTTTACCTAGGTAATCTGAGCAAACACATTATTTTGCCTGGATTTCTTGGATAACAACTCCTTTTGTCAAACCTTTATTATGCACCCACATTATATCAGATAAGAAAAATGCCATGGGGCAATTATTCTTCCCAATAGACTTTATTATATTAGGAGGACCATTTATGACATGGAAAAGAGGAAGGAGCACTGTTTCTCCTACTAAAGAGGAGAGGTAATATTGAAAACTAATAATGCAGCCCTGCCATTCTCATATACTGACAAGGAAAAAAAATTAAATGGCATGGTTTATTTTCTCCAGTGCACACTGATTTGGAAAAGACATATTTTTCTGTTCCCAAAAGTATAGAAAATAGGAACTGTTTATTGAATACGTTTTCATGCAAGGCACTTAATATAATGATATTTTATTTAATTTGACGTCAAAACTGATGAAATGAGCAGCATTAAAACTATTTTACAAATGAGGCAAATGGGGTTCACTCCAGGAATCAATCTTCCCCAAGCCAACATTCCTAATTTCTTTAACTTGGCTTCATCTTATAGTTGTTGAGTGCATATTATGATTACTTTCTTCTGAACATATCATGATTTATCAATTGCTATCTTTAAGTGAAGGGACATGAACACAGTAATATTCTTCTGTATTTCTAGAGGGTGTATTTTCTTGAACTCAAAATTGCTTTGGCCAGGGCGGGGAAACAGATAACAAGGTCTGCCCTTCCCACCCCCATCTGCTGTTAAGTTATATCTGTAAGCTGAATTTGCACACTGGCTTGTTTGCGGATCTCAGTGTCAGACTTCATTTACGTCTATGAAGCATAGTCTAAAGGCTTTTAAAAGATCTTCCTGTAAAGAGGGGAAAAAACCTCCCTCCTGTTAATATTTCTTGTGTCTAATCCTTATAATCAGGTTGCCAGATTTCTGACTAGGCTCATTAATTTACTTAATTATTAGACTTTAGAAATAATTGATCCCTCAATTTAAAAAGCCTTGGGGCATAGCTCAATAAAAACTTGAGCAGCTGCAATAATAACAAAATTAAGATCTATCTGCATAAAACTGCATATTTTGCCCACTTTTCCTCTGGACAGACCAATTTATAAGAACAAGTTTAGCCTCCTGCCATAAAATTAATTATGACCTGGCATGCATGGATTTAAGACACACGTTTTCCATTGACATATGCTGCCTCTAACACTAAAGAAGAAATCGGGGAAGTTTGGGGTCCATAGTTGGGAGTACTGGTGTGGACATCATACATTCTGGGGGCCTGACAGCATCACACTTTGGGTAGGTCACATAATTTATGTGAGTCATAATTTCCAAATTTTAAGATAAAGTCATTGGAATAAATGACCTCCATATTTCTTTCCAGCTCAAAACTTGTTTGAATCTTTGAGCAGTCAATGAGTTAATAACAATCCCAACCACACAGAATTCTGTTAATATTTTATATCTTGGATATTATTCACTGCATCCAGCTATTTGATTTGTTTTCCAAACTTTAGAATCATGTTGCCATTAGCAGTTCATATTCATTTAGAATCCATGGGCCCAAAGTGATTTATGGTAGTTTATAAAACAGAGGGAAGACGTGATCTCTCTGCCCTTGATATACTACAGCAGAACTTTTGTTTTGTAGTACACTCACTTATAATAACAAACTCCTTTTCCATATGCAGAAATATCTCCCAGAAATAATTAGCTGCAGACACAGAACAATTAGGTGGTTTCAACCTTACAAAATGTGGTTCTTGGTTAATTGGCTCATATTCACATTGTGATATTTGCATCTACCACCTTACCACCTGCAAAATTTTAGCTCACAAAAATAGAAGTGAGGTTTCAAAAATATGGCCTGGCAAGTGTAGTCTAAATAGTCAGTGTGACCTGCATTTTCTGTGGGCAACTTTAATAGCACTCAAAAATGTTCAAGCATATGGAAATATAAAATGTTAATCTCTGGACTGCAAACTCTTTGCAGGAAGAGTAATGAACAGCAGGGGCTTGGAGTAACATCCAGACTTCATCTCTGTTTTCTGTCCAAGCTTGTTTTCCTTTGTGGGTTCATCACCCCCAGACCTCTTACACTTGAATGTACTGGGTTCTATTTTCTTTTCAGTTTTTTGACAAATGAGAGCACATTTTCTATGGAAAGGCCCATGAATGATAAACAGGCTGCATAGCAGTAAACCATACTTGCTTTGAGTGGAGTATTCTCCTTTTCATCATGGCTTAAACCAAATTCTCCACTATCTCTCAAAAGTTTTCCCTAGTGACCAACTATATATTAGCCACATCTAGTCTGAGAACCTGGAACATGGTCTTTTTTTCCCCTTTAATCTGTGACCTGAAATTTGGAGCCAGGATCCTGATACTTACCATTAATTGACTAAGTTAACCAGACCAGACCCTTGATACACTGAAAAAGATTCTCTTCTTGACCAAACACTATCCAGGGTTATCTGAGACCTTTCTCTGCTGGGATCCAATCTTGGGCTGCAAAGAAGGAAACAAAACACCAACATAGTTTCTAAAAGTTCACAGCCATATCCTTAGGATGACCCTAGCCCCCTTAAAGTACCTGCCTGAGAAAACTCAAGGCTACCAGAAGAGTGTACTGTCTATTCCAGCCAGCTCCTCTCTCCCTACATCTATGGGAGGGCAGGAGGCTAATTTCCATAAGTGCCAGTTAGCCAGTTAGCAAACCCAGAGGGATTTCATGTGGACTAACCCCCTTCCCCCTTTTGTAATTTTTCATGTCCCTGACTCCACTGGGCCCCCACTTAACCCCTCCCTACTCCCTCATTCTCCCTTTAAAACAGCCAGTCACCTCTGTACAAATCAAAGTTGAATTCAGTTCACACTGGCCCTTTTTCCCTATTGCAACAGCATATTACTGATTTAGGTTTGTCCTTACCACATTAGCTAGTGTCTGGCTTTGTTTGTTTATCTTTGACAAACCTACTTAAATGCCAAAGGGCACATGGTGCACAAAGGCTGAAACAGTTACAAAAGAGTTATCTTGGCCACAAGTCTTTTGGACTGGCATCATTTCAGACATGTCTGGCTTTCAAGTTACACCACACCTCTCGAATCCATGATGACCCAATATGAGAGTGCCTACATCAGGAGAAAAAAACCCTAAGTGCTTCCAGAGATTTTCAGTGTGGAATCAGTGTCCACCAAAGGAGGAATTTTGCTTCTTTGAGACACATGAAGGAGGAGGGAGGAAAAAAATAAAAGAAAGAAAAGGAAAAAGAAAGTCCTTTGAATATCAGAGAATGCCAAAATGGGCTGAGCCAGATGCAGAGGAAATAGGTGAAAGCCAAGGTCAGAGCAATATGCCACAGCTGGTGTTAAAAGAATTCAGAGGAGGTTACCTGGACAGCTGGCCTGAAACTCAACAAGAAGTTCTGTTCACCCTTTATTGACTAGAGAACACTCTCCATCTACAGAGAATGAACACTGCTTTGAGACATTAGGAGATATATACCACAGTCACGTCTCAATGGCAAGGTCAAGATCTTCTAAATAAATTATGGAATAGAACTATATTAGATAGATTGCAATTAAAACATATTTTAGAGAGAATGAGAAAGAGTGTTAAGAGATGTAGTTGTGCAGTGTGAGAGAAGTAAAAACTGAAAATTGCTTCTCTCAGTAACTAACTTCTAGAAATGACACTGATGGAAACATCTTTGCCAAAGGAAGAGGTGAGTGCTGTGTGAATCAAGGCTAATATAGCTAAACTTTTACAGGAGGTAGTATCTGGTATCTATCTTCTTTATTTCCAGTATGATAACTTTGTATTATTGTTCATGAAAGGAAATAACTGGGAAATAATCAAAGTAATACCTGAAGGTTGAATTCTAGTTCAAGACAGGTTACTGACCATATCATTTTCCTTCTCTGTCTCCCAAATACCCTACCAATGAATGTAAAAAATAGTAAGGAATAAAAATAGACATAAACCTACAAAACCCCAGGCCATCAGAGCACCAGAGCTTCTCCAACATTTCTGGAAGCAGAAAGTGTATGGGAAATGTATTATGAAGTCAAGGGGAAGACACAGCCCAGAATGAATGTAGAGAAGACTAATGCTGAGGGAGCTGCCAGGCTGGCTGGCAGGCCTTTGAGAGGTTCTAGCATTAGACTGGGAGGAAAAGAGGGATTAAGTGATGGTCAACAGTCAATTTCCCCCTTCACGTAGCAGGCACAAATATTGGCAACCTGGTATATACTCCTGGGAAAAAACACACAATCATTCTTTAAAAAAATTTGAGTTATCTAAGGAGAACTTGGGAAGTGAAGGTTTAGGACTGCAGGAAAAAAGCTCTTCTTATAGCCTTTGTGGGTGTTTCCCAAGGACACTAAACCAAGGTCCATCAATCAACAAGCCTTACCTGTGCGCTCTCAACTTCAAGTAAAACTTATTCCTTCCACATTCTTGAATAGGGACAGATATATTTCCAGAAAGTTGAGGAATATTTTGGCATAAAGAAAATAGGGTTTAAAAAAAATAAGGAAAAAAACAAATAGAATTAAGAATGGACTTCAACAGGAGATGGGTTGAGATGAAAACAGAAAATCTCTAATAATTATTCTGAGAGAAATGTGAGAAGATATTGTATTCATCAAACAAGAAAAGTTACTATGAAAAATGAACTATTGGTGAATGAGTGAATTTCTAGGAATTTAAAATATGGTTGCAGAGGGAAAAAAAGATTTAAAAAAAAAAGAATTGAGAAATAAATATAAGTACATCTCTCAGAATGTGGAACAAAGGAAGAAGAGACAAACTGTGACAGAAAAAATAAGAAACAGGAGAGTAAACTCCAAAACTTTGATGTCTAATGAGAGAAATGAGCAAATGAGGTAGGAGGAAATTATCAGAGTAATAGAAGAGACTTAATAGACAACAGGGAGACATGCAGTTTCAAAATGAAAAGGCCTGTTAAGTGCCAAGCATAAAAGTAATGAAAATGAAGCAAAACCTAGACACACAAATGTGAAATTACAGAATACCAAAGATAGAACTGGAAGGTCTTAAAAGTTTCCACAAGGGGGGAAATAGGCCATCTAAAGAGATGGAAGGAGAAAGAGGAGGAAAGGGAGGAAAAGGAGGAAGATGGGGAAAAGGAAGAGAAGGAGAAAAAAGAAGGAGAATTATTATTGTTTATTACTATTTATTATTTTTATTATTCTTATGGCATTAAATATCATGTTAATAATAATAGAAGCAAAGAAATTTCACACAGATTTGGTTCTTATTCCTTAGACCTCACATTGCAAGTGATGAAAGTTACTGCAAACATATCTTATTTTTTAATTGAAGTATAGTTGATTTGTAATATTATACTAGTTGCAGGTGTATAGCATAGTGATTCAATATTTTCATAGATATACTCTATTTAAGGTTATTATAGAACATTGGCTATATTCCCTGTACTGTACATTATATCTTTGTATATTATTTATTTTTACCTAATAATTTCTTCCTCTTACTCCACTTCTGTTATCTTGCCCCTCCCTTCACCCCTTTCCCCATTGGTAACCACTAGTTTGTTCTCTGTATCTGTAAGTCTGTTTCTATTTTGTTATATTAATTCCTTTGTTTTATTTTTTTAAATTCCACATATAAGTGAAAACATAAAATACCTTTTCAAGATCTCTTTAAAAACAAAGTAAGTGGTTATATTATGGAGTGTATGACTTTTCTCTTACAGATTAAAATTTTAAATGTAATTGATAACTTGAAGCTTGAGATAAAATTACAGTGACAGCACTGTATGAACTCAAAAATATCTGTATCTGAACCAGTCAAGATGGAAGCAAGGATGATTCCAAAACGGTCTCTAATGACTTCACAAGTATCTCTAGAGAAGACGGTGATATATGTAAAGACTTTGAAAAGAATTGCTCCATAGCAACAGAAAAGTAAGAAAATACTTCTAAATTAATAGTATGTCTATAGAATATACTTTCATATACTTTTCTTTTACTAATTTACTAAATTAAATATAGTAGTCAGCTGACTATTTTATGACATATAAATGTATATATTCAAGTTAGTCCAGTCCCTATGAAAAAACCTTTCATTTGGAAAAATACATGCTCTGTAATGATTTCAGAATGTAATGAAATTATGTTAATAATATTAGTAAATTAAAAATAATAGTAGATCTGACAGAGTTAAAAAGTAAAAAGGAGAAAGAAGTAGAACAAGATGTAAAGGTTTAATTATGTTAAATAGAATTGTAGAAAGATAAACTGAAAGTGGGACACATGAAATTCTTACCTACCATAAGAGGAATTCAACAGATAAATTTCAAGTTGCTAAATGAAGAAATAGAAATAGCATACTATTTAAATTTGGAGACAAGAATGTCTAGAATTTTAACAAAAATGGGTAGAAGTAATTGCCTTTGGGAAGAGAGAATGTATTTGGGGAATTGTGAGATTACCTTTGAGAGTTCTTTATTAAAATTAAGACAGCTCAAACTTCATAGATTATATTCAAATATACTAGGGTATACTTACAGGCCTTACTGTAAGTCTTAGAATTAGGTGTTACTGCTATCCTAGGTTCGATAGGAAGAAATTGAGACTCAGAGAAGTTAAATGACTGGTTAGGTATAATAGCCTTATAGGTGATAGAAGTGAAGGTTTTATATCCAGATTTTCCAAATGGCATTCTTTTGGAAATCTCAAAATAAGGATGGACACCAAACAGCATTATTACAAAATTTTTCAGCTCTCCTCTCATCAATATATAGAATGTAGTTAAATCCAGGTGTTGGCAAACTTTTTTTGTAGAAGACCAGATAATAAATATATTTTTAAATAATTTATTTAGTTTATTTTTTATTGAAGTATAATTGTCTTATAATATTATATTAGTTTAATGTGTACAACACAGTGATTCAACATTCTTATACTTTACAAAATGATCATCATGGTTAAGTATAGTTACTGTCTGTCACCACACCAAGTTATTACAATATCATTGACTATATTCCTTATGCTGTACATCACATCTCCCCTAACTTATTTATTTTATAACTGGAAGTTTGTACCTCTTAATCTCCCTCACCTATTTCCCCATCCCCCTTCATCCCTCCCCTCTGGCAACTACCTGTTTGTTCTCTATGAGTCTGTTCCTGTTTTGTTACGTTTGTTTGTTTGTTCTGTTGTTTAGATTCCACATATATGTAAAATCATATCAGATAGTTAATATTTTTGACACTGCCCATCATGTGATCTCTGTCACATTTACCTCTGCCATTGGGGCACAAAAGCTGCCCCATTTAGACAATCCGTAAATGGATGTGTATGGTTGAATTTGGCTTGCGGGCTATAGTTTGTCAACACTTGGATCAATATATTAACTCTCTCTCTTTTAATTTTCTTTCTCTCTCTCTCTTCTCTCTTTCTTTTTTTTTTCACTTCTGAGAACAGGAGTAGGATTGTGCTTTCACTGGGCAAAATCCACAGTCTCCCTCTAACCCCTACCATTACTACATGCACATAATTGTACAAGTATCCATACCACTCATGGCATCAGACAAAAATCTCTGTGAAAAGACTAAATCACTGTTTTCAATGCTCAGGAGTAACATGGAAGTGGCAAAATTTCATCAGCTTAGGACTCATTGAGGTGTCCAGTGAATATCATGGTAGGTGACGTCCAGCTTGTATTTATAGAATTTAAGTGGGCACAGAGCTGAGCCAGGAAAGGGATGTTTACTTGATTGGTTGATGCAGTCATGATTCATTTAAGATGACAGAAATGGGGCATGTGAAAAACCCAGTAGAGTCTATAACTAGATTTTTCAAATACCATCAAAGCCAAGTAAGAAAGGACATTCATGATGTGTCAGCCAATGGCGTGAGAACTGAAAAACAGTCTCTTTTGTGTGCTTTTGAAAGAAGAATCAGCTCTCTTTTTCTATACAGGTCCTCATAGAAAAAAATTTGATAAAATTTGAATTTCTGGGACAGAGAATCCTATTAGTGTAGCCACTGGTCTCTCCTTGGGTAGGAAGAACAGATACTGATTCTTCCTTACTTTTGGACTGTATGCAGTATGACTGGGTATTTCTTCAAAGAAAAATCAAGGTGGGGGAGACCTTCAAGATGGTGGAGGAGTAAGATGTGGAGATCACCTTCCTCCCCACAAATACAACAGAAATACATCAACATGTGGAACAATTCCCACAGAACACCTACTGAATGCAGGGAGAAGAACTCAGACTTCCCAAAAGGCAAGAAAATCCCCACATACCTGGGTAGGGCAAAAGAAAAAAAGAAAAGAAGAGTCAAAAGAATAGGGACAGAACCTGCATCTCTGGGAGGGAGCAGTGAAGGAGGAAAAGTGGTGGCGGGGGGGAAGATTTGGAGCCATGGAGGAGAGTGCAGCAACAGGGGTGCAAAGGGCAAAGTGGAGAGATTCCTGCACAGAGGGTCAGGGCTGACCAGCACTTACCAGCCCAAGAGGCTTGTCTGCTCACCTGACTGGACGGGTGGAGGCTGGGAGCTGAGGCTAGGGCTTCGGAGTTCAGATCCCAGGGAGAGGACTGGGGTTGGCTGTCTGAACACAGACTGAAGGGGGCTAGTGCGCCACAGCTAGCCGGGAGGGAGTGCAGGGAAAAGTCTGGAGCTGCCTAAGAGGCAAGAGACCATTGTTTCAGGTTGCACAAGGAGAGGAAATTCGGAGCGCCGCCTAAAAGAGCACCAGAGACGGGCGCAAGATGCAGCTATCAGCGCGGACCACAGAGATGGGCATGAGACACTAAGGCTGCTGCTACAGTCACCAAGAAGCCTGTGTGCAAGCACGGGTCACTGTCCACACCTCCCATCCCAGAAGCATGTGCAGCCCACCACTGCCAGGGTCCTGTGATTCAGGGACAATTTCCCCAGGAGAACACGCGTCGTGCCTAAGGCTGGTGCAACGTCATGACGGTCTCTGCCGCCACCAGCTCGTCATACATTCCGTATCCCTCCTTTCCTCCGGCCTGAGTGAGCCAGAGCCCCCTAATCAGCTTCTATTTTAACCCCATCCTGTCTGAGTGAAGAACAGACGCCCTCAGGCGACCTACATGCAGTGGAGGGGACAAATGCAAAGCTGAACACCAGGAGCTGTGCGAACACACAAGAGAAAGAGGAATTTCTCCCAGCAACCTCAGGAGCATCAGATTAAATCTCCACAATCACCTTGATGTACGCTGCATCTGTGGAATACCTGAATAGACAACAAATCATCCCAAACTTCAGGTGGTGGACTTTGGGAGCAACTGTAGACTTGGGTTTTCTTTCTGCATCTAATTTGTTTCTGATCTTATGTATACCTTAGTGTAGTATTTAGAGTTTATTATCATTGGTAAATTTGTTTATTGATTTGGTTGCTCTCTTCCTCTTTTTTTTAATATATAGATATATTTTTTTTCCTTTTTTCTCTTTTTCTGAGTGTGTATGTGTATGCGTCTTTGTGTGATTTTGTCTGTAAAGCTTTGCTTTTACTATTTGTCCTAGGGTTATCTCTGCCTATTTTTTTTTTTGTATAGTTTTTAGTGCTTGTTATCATTGGTGGATTTGATTTTTGGTTTGGTTGCTCTCTTCTTTCTTTTTTTTTCTTTCTTTATTACTTTTTAATTTTTTATTATTAATAATTATTTTTTATTTTTATAACTTTATTTGATTTTATTTTTCTTTCTTTCTTTTTTCTCACTTTTCTTCTGAGCCATCTGGCTGACAGTTTATGGTGTTCTGGTTGGGTGTCAGACCTGTGCCTCTGAGGTGGGAGAGGTGAGTTCAGGACACTGGTCCACCAGAAACCTCCCATGTCCACATAATATCAAATGGCAAAAGCTCTCCCAGAGATCTTCATCTCAACACTAAGACCTAGCTCCACTCAATGACCAGCAAGCTACAATGCTGGACACCCTATGCCAAGCAACTAGCGAGATAAGAACACAACCCCACCCATAGGCAGAGAGGCTGCCTAAAATCATAATAAGGTCTCAGACATGCCAAAAACACCACCAGATGCGGTCCTGCCCACCAGAAAGACAAGAGGCAACCTCATTCACCAGAACACAGGTATGAGCCACGTCCACCAGGAAGCTTGCACAACCCACTGAACCAACCTTAGCCACTGGGGGCAGACACCAAAAACAATGGGAACTATGAACCTGCAGTGTGCTAAAAGGAGACCCCAAACACCATAAATTAAGCAAAATGAGGAGACAAAGAAACACACATCAGATGAAGGAGCAAGGTAAAAGCTCACCAGACCAAACAAATGAAGATGAAATAGGCAGTCTACCTGAAGGAGAATTCAGAGTAGTGATAGTAAAGATGATCCAAAATCTTGGAAATAGAATGGAGAAAATACAAGAAACTTTTAACAAGGACCTAAAAAGCAAACAAACAATGTTTAAAAATACAATAAATGAAATTAAGAATTCTCTAGAAGGAATCAAACGCAGAATAACTGAGGCAGAAGAACGGATAAGTACCTGGAAGATAAAATAGTGGAAATAACTACCGGAGAGCAGAATAAAGAAAAAAGAATGAAAAGAATGGAGGACAGTTTCAGAAACCTCTGGGACAACATTAAATGCACACTAAATGCAACACTAAATATTGGAATTATAAGGGTCCCAGAAGAAGAAGAGAAAAAGAAAGGGACAGAGAAAATATTTGAAGAGATTATAGTTGAAAACATCCCTAATATGGGAAAGGAAATAGTGAATCAAGTGCAAGAAGTGCAGAGAGTCCCATACAGGATTAATCCAAGGAGAAACAAACCAAGACATATATTAATCAAGCTATCAAAAATTAAATACAAAGAAAAAATATTAAAAGGAAAAAACAACAAATAACATAAAAGGGAATCCCCATAAGGTTAACAGCTGATCGTTCAGCAGAAACTCTGCAAGCCAGAAAGGAGTGATAGAACATATTTAAAGTGATAAAAGGGAAAAACCTACAACCAAGATTACTCTACACAGCAAGGATCTCATTCAGATTCGACAGAGAAATTAAAATTTTTACAGACAAGCAAAAGCTAACAGAATTCAGCACCACAAAACCACCTCTACAACAAATGCTAAAGGAACTTCTCTAAGTGGGAAACACAAGAGAAGGAAAAGACCTAAAATAACAAACAAAAAACAATTATGAAAATGGTAATAGGAACATACATATCAATAATTACCTTCAATGTAAATGGATTATATGCTCCACCAATAGACTAGCTGAATGGATACAAAAACAAGACCCATATATATGCTGTCTACAAGAGACCCACTTCAGACCTAGGGACACATACAGAATGAAAGTGAGGGGATGGAAAAAGATATTCCATGCAAATGGAAATCAAAAGAAAGATGGAGTAGCGATTCTCATCAGACAAAATAGACTTTAAAATAAAGACTATTACAAGAGACAAAGAAGGACACTACATACTGATAAAGGGATCAATCCAAGAAGAAGAAATAGCAATTGTAAATATTGATGCACCCAACAGAGGAGCACCTTGATACATAAGGCAAATGCTAACAGCCATAAAAGGGGAAATTGACAGTAACATAATCATAGTAGGGGACTTTAACATCCCACTTTCACCAATGGACAGATCATCCAAAATGAAAATAAATAAGAAAACACAGCTTTAAATGATACATTAAATAAGATGAACTTAATTGATATTTACAGGATATTCTATCCAAAAACAACAAAACACACTTTCTTCTCAAATAATCATGGAACGTTCTCCAGGATACATTATACCATGTGTCACAAATCAAGCCTTGTTAAATTTAAGAATATTGAGGTTGAATCAAGTATCTTTTCTTGGGCTTCCCTGGTGGCGCAGTGGTTGAGCATCCATCTGCCAATGCAGGGGACATGGGTTCATGCCCCGGTCCAGGAAAATACCACATGCCGCGGAGCGGCTAGGCCCGTGAGCCATGGCTGCTGATCCTGTGCATCCAGAGCCAGTGCTCCACAACTGGAGAGGTCACAACAGTGAGAGGCCCATGTACCGCAAATAAAAAAAAAATGTATCTTTTCTGACCACAACACTATGAGAGTAGATATCAATTACAGGAAAAAATCTGTAAAAAATAGAAACACATGGAAGCTAAACAATACACTACTAAATAACCAAGAAATCACTGAAGAAACCAAAGAGGAAATCAAAAAATACCTAGAAACACATGACAATGAAAACAGGGCAACCCAAAACCTATGGGATGCAGCAAAAGCAGTAGTAAGAAGGAAGTTTATCGCAATACAGTCCTACCTCAAGAAACAAGAAAAATCTCAAATAAACAACCTAACCTTACACCTAAAGCAATTAGAGAAAGAAGAACAACAACAAAAAAAAACAAAGTTAGCAGAAGGAAAGAAATCATAAATATCATAAAAATAAATGAAAAAGAAAAGAAGGAAATAATAGCAAAGATCAATAAAACTAAAACCTGGTTCTTTGAGAAGATAAACAAAATTGATAAACCATTAGCTAGACTCATCAACAAAAAAAGGGAGAAGACTCAAATCAATAGAATTAGAAATGAAAAAGGAGAATTAACAAGCGACACTGTAGACATACAAAGGATCATGAGAGATTACTACAAGCAACTATATGCCAACAAAATGGACAACCTGGAAGAAACAGACAAATACTTAGAAAAGCACAACTTTCCAAGACTGAACCAGGAAGAAAAAGAAAATATAAACAGACAAATCACAAGCACTGAAATTGAGACTGTGATTAAAAATATTCCAACAAACAAAAGCCCAGGACCAGATGGCTTCACAGGCAAATTCTATCAAACATTTAGAGAAGAGCTAACAACTATCCTTCTTAAACTCCTCCAAAATATAGCAGAGGGAGGAACACTCCCACACTCATTCTACATGGCACCATCACCCTTATCCCAAAAGCAGACAAAGATGTCACAAAGAAAGAAAACTACAGGCCATTATCACTGATGAACATACAGGCAAAAATCCTCAACAAAATACTAGCAAACAGAATCCAACAGCACATTTAAAGGATCATACACCATGATCAAGTAGGGTTTATCCCATGAATGCAAGTATTCTTCAATATAGGCAAATCAATCAATGTGATACGCCATATTAACAAATTGAAGAAGAAAAGCCATATGATCACCTCAATAGATGCAAAAAAGCTTCTGACAAAATTCAACACACATTTATGATAAAAACCCTCCAGAAAATAGGCATAGAGGGACCTTACCTCAATGTAATAAAGGCCATATCTGAAAAACCCAGAGCCAACATCGTTCTCAATGGTGAAAAACTGAAACTATTTCCTCTAAGATCATGAACAAGACAAGGTTTCCCAGTATCACCACTATTATTCAATGTAGTATTGGAAGTTTTAGCCACAGCAACCAGAGAAGAAAAAAGAAATAAAAGGAATCCAAATTGGAAAAGAAGAAAGCTTTCATTCTTTGCAAATGACATGGTATTATACATACAGAATCCTAAAGATACTACCAGATAACTACTGGAGCTAATCAATGAATTTGGTAAAGTAGCAGGATACAAAATTAATGCACAGCAATCTCTTTCATTCCTATACACTAGTGAAGAAAAATCTGAAAGAGAAATCAAGGAAACACTCCCCTTTACCACTGCAGCCAAAAGAATTAAATACCTAGGAATAAACCTACGTAAGGAGACAAAAGGCATTTATGCAGAAAACTATAAGACACTGATAAAAGAAATCAAAGATCATACAAGCATATGGAGAGATATACCATGTTCTTGGATTGGAAGAATCAATATGGTGAAAATGGCTATACTACCTAAAACAATCTACAGATTCAGTGAAATCCCTATCAAACTACCAGTGGCATTTTTCTCAGAAGTAGAACAAAAATTTCACAATTCGTATGGAAACACAAAAGACCTTGAATAGCCAAAGCAATCTTGAGAAAGAAAAACGGAGCTGGAGCAATCAGCCTCCCTGACTTCAGAGTATACTACAAAGCTACATTAATCGAGACAGTAATGGTACTGGCACAGGATAGAAAGCTCAGATATAAACCCACGCACATATGGTCAGCTTATCTTTGATGAAGGAGGCAAAAATATACAATGGAGAAAAGACAACCTCTTCAATAAGTGGTCCTGGGAAAACTAGACAGCTACATGTAAAAGAATGAAATTAGAACACCTGCTAACACCATACACAAAAATAAACTCAAAATGGATTAAAGACCTAAATGTAAGTCCAGACACTATAAAACTCTTAGAGGAAAACATAGGCAGAACACTTTATGACATAAACCACAGTAAGATTCTTTTTGACCCACCTCCTAGACACATGGAAATAAAAACAAAAATAAAGAAATGGAACCTAATGAAACTTAAAAGCTTTTGCACAGCAAAGGAAACCATAAACAAGACAAAAAGAATGGGAGAAACCTCAGAATGCGAGAAAATATTTGCCAAAGAAGCAACAGACAAAGGATTAATCTCCAGAATATACAAGCAGCTCATGCAGCTCAATATCATAAAAATGAAAAACCCAATCCAAACATGGGCAGAAGACCTAAATAGACATTTCTCCAAAGAAGATATACAGATTGCCAACAAACACATGAAAGAATGCTCAACATCATTAATCATTAGAGAAATGCAAATTAAAACTACGATGAGGTATTACCTCACACCAGTCAGAATGACCATAATCAAAATTTCTACAAACAGTAAATGCTGGAGAGGGTGCGGAGAAAAGGGAACCCTCTTACACTGTTGGTGAGAATGTAAACTGATACAGCCACTATGGAGAACAGTATGGAGATTCCTTAAAATACTAAAAATAAAACTGCCATATGACCCAGAAATCCCACTACTGGGCATATACCCTGAGAAAACCATAGTTCAAAAAGAGTCATGTACCATAATGTTCATTGCAGCTCTATTTACAATAGCCAGGACATGAAAGCAACCTAAGTGTCCATTGACAGATGAATGGGTAAAGAAGATGTGACACATATATACAATGGAATGTTACTCAGCCATAAAAAGAAATGAAATTGAGTTATTTGTAGTGAAGTGGCTGGACTTAGAGGCTGTCGTACAGGTTGAAGTAAGTCAGAAAGAGAAAAACAAATACTGTATGCTAACACATATATATGGAATCTAAAAAAAAAAAATGGTTCTGAAGAACCTAGGGGCAGGACAGGAATAACAAAGCAGACATAGAGAATGGACTTGAGGACATGGAGAGGGGGAAGGGTAAGCTGGGACGAAGTGAGAGAGTGGCATGGACTTATATATACTACCAAATGTAAAATAGATAGTGGGAACCAGCCTCATAGCACAGGGAGATCAACTCAGTGCTTTGTTACCATCTAGAGGGGTGGGATAGGGAGGGTAGGAGGGATATGCAAGAGGGAGGAGATATGGGGATATATGTATACATATAGCTGTTTCACTTTGTTATAAAAGAGAATCTAACACACCACTGTAAATCATTTATACTCCAATAAATATATTAAAAAAAATAAAAGAAAGAAAATGGTAGTTGCAGAGGAAAAAAAAAAAAAAGGTCAACCTGGTGCTACTAGATGAATGTGTAATAGATGGTGGGCAGGCAAAAACAAATGATGTCTGCTACACTTTATAATACTCAATATAAAAGTTTTAGAAAGATAAATACATTGCTCATTCCAACAGTCTGTCTCCTTAGGTAAAAAGAGGTAGCTTTGATATCATGTAAAGGACCCTTTCCCCATAACTAATGTTGTTTTTATTTTTTTAAAAAAAATTTTGTGAGGAAAAATGTTGAACATACACAAAGTCAGCAGAGTAGTAGGATGAGTGCCCTGTGAGGCTCACCCAGCACAGCGATAGTGAGCATCCGCCTTCCTCCTGACATTTACAGCTCTACCCACAGCCCCTTTGAGACTGGGTTTCTTGACAAATTTTACACTGGGTTGAAATGCACAAATGTTGGCTGTACATTGTTGACAAATGGTTATGCCCATGTGGCCAACACCCCTAATAGAATATGGAAACTTTATGTTCCTCAGAATGTGCCCCCTGTCCTTCCCACGCACAACTGGTACTCAGTCTGATTTCTATCACCCAAACTCTGTCTGGACCATGCCCTGTGATCCTTTTATGCTGCTCCTTCTGCTTGCCATGATGTCTGTGATATCCTTGCAGATTGTTGTGTGTGTATCAATAGTTCATGCCCTGTCCTGGCTGTGTCGGGTTCCATAGTGTGATGTACTGCCATTTGCTTATCCATTCACCCTCTGGAGTGCATTATCTTTATTTCTTCCTTCCTTCCTTCCTTCCTTCCTTCCTTCCTTCCTTCCTTCCTTCCTTCCTTCCTTCCTTCCTTCCTTCCTTTCTTTCTTTCTTTCTTTCTTTCCTTCTTTCTTTCTTTCTTGTTCTCTCAAGCATTCTTTATATTTTTAATTTCTCTGATCTGATTGAGAATGTTTCCAATGCTGTAGAAGTTAGAATTTTTAGATAAAAGCAAGTACACTGTCTACAGCATCACTATAATCGAAACTACTGCTTCATATCTTTGTATTAATTTAAAGTAGAAAAACAGCCGACCTACCTTGGTCTTGCTTCCAAGCAGAGTTAAAGACATATACACATTGAATTGAACGTACATATTAGGATTTTAGATGAAAATTGTAGAGTTACCACAAAGAGTTTGTTACTGATTTTTTTGAAGTTTGCAGCAGACATAACCATAGACTAACAGCATAGCATATTTAAAAGTAATGATTGTGTGTGTCAGTGAAATGCATGTTCTTCCTCACAGTTACCCCATTGGGAATGTTTCAATTCCAGAGCTATGGTCACATAGGATAAAAATGGAAAATAAAATTTCTGGATTTTTTCCCTCTGGAATAGTGCTTGAAATCCAGATTATCTGAATTGATTTTGGTATATTGGCTACATTAGAAGACAGACTGAAAACCTGTTTCATGCCCCATAGAAATAAGTGCTGAATTCACTCTTTACAACACTTTTTAAAATTCAAAGTCATTTTCTTGGATCTTGGGGGCAATTAACACTTATATTGTGCAGGAACGTGTGTGTTTTTTGGTATTATTAACTTTGACAAAGGGAAGTTACTTCCCAATCTAACTTGAATCTAATCAAAATGTTTCAATTGGCTTCTTATAATTTGTTTACCTAAACATTTTCTACTATTTAATTGATTCTAGTACTATGCCAGTATTTCAGATGATAGTGCTCAAACCTGAAAACTCAGTTGTGTATCCAGTATTTTCCCAAGTGTTTGCTTACAGTATCAGCCCCACAACACATTCCACTAAAAAGAAGTTTTGTGGACTAGCAGTTTAGATAATAAAATTAAAATTATCTCATTATTTCACAGACATATATCATGACATGTTTCTTCCTGATTAACTCTTTCTAACCCAAACTGATGTACTAGTATTCTCAGAAACCAAAAATTTAAATACCTCTGGTAATATGCAGATGAATAATCTTAATAATTGATCAAAATTTTCTGTTTTATTCACTGAAAGTCTTGTACAATTTATAAATAAAATCCCAGCCTCTTAGTAGAATAATGTTAAGGATATAGGCAAAAGAAGAATAGTGAAAAAATTAAAATAGGATGTGAAGACAGAAAATGCTCTTGTAATTAAGCAACCTCCAATTTAAAATCGCAGAATTTAGTGATAAGGAAAATGTTGTTCAATTTATGTGTAAAAAGAGGTGACAGAGGCCATTTTGAGGGAGACTTCAGAATTTCTGCAGTTCTAATCCTGGCATTCCAGGATGGGTTTAAAAGGTCAGGAGAAAATAGAGGAGAAAGGAAAGAAACAGTAGCCTTATCTACTACCTCTGCCTCATAGCAGTCCTTACCATAGGCTCGTAAACCCAAATTCAGACCTCCTAAATACAGACAAAACTCAATTGTCTGGTATGCACAAGTATATGGAAAACTGTCATCTTAAAACAACAGGTACACATGTTTGGGAGTGGTGAGAGTTTTGAGTGAGGGTATAGCAAAATAATTCCTGGTGGTCAAAATAGATATATTAAGAAGTCAGTGAGGCTACAAACATAAAAAGAACTTATAGAGTCCAGAGCACCAATTAATCAGTTCACTGATCAGAAGAAGCAGACCATTCTAATTGGCTACTACTTTCTGCAAAAAAGATTCTTGGAGGGGGGCAAAAAGGAAGCAAATATAAACAGAAAAGGAGAAAAAAGATAAAAGAAAGGCAAGGTGAGGAAAGAGGACAGCAGAATGCAACAGGAAGGACGACAGGATTGGAAGCTCTGTTGAAGTTGAATAGCAGTCATTCTGACATCAGAAAAGACAAGGGCAAGGCATTTATTTATTGAGCATCAACTTATTCTTGGCACTAAATTGGATCATTTACTTTATTAGTGCCTTTACCTCTTGTTAGCAATTTTGCTGAGTGTTCTTTTTAATTCTCACTTTATGTATGAAATGAGATTCTTAAGAGTTAATTAACTTGCCCAAAGTTCACATATTGTAAGTAAATTTGCAATTCAGGCCTTGTGACCCAAATGTCCACATTCACACTACTACACCCACTCCCCCAACAAAAGGAACTAGAACATCTAGCCTCAACATAACATAATTTTGCTTGATTGTGCCAGCATAAGGTAGTCCATTGGAGTTCAAGTGGGCTTTGGCCAAATGGGTATTTGTACCTTAATGGCTCCTAAGGGTATTCATGTGACATTTTGAAAAGATGTCAATCAGTGTAGTCCATGACTTTAAGGTACTGAGTGGAGAATAGTTAGTTTATTAATATTCACAATGAAGACAGTCTTCAATATAAGGTCTGTTGACTCTATTTAAAAACTAAGGCAACTATGTTATCAGTTCTAGAATGCTTTTCATAAATAGAATTATAAATAAAGGGTTGAAATATAAACCACTTAAATAATCAGATGCAGGTACTTTTTTTTTCAAAAATGGTGAGTTTTTGTAAGATTACTTTTTAATGATTTTTTCTATGTTATTATATCTTGTGGCTCATGGACAATATACAGTAAGAGTGTCCACAGAGAAGACACTTAAATTTCTCCCCCTAATTCTGTGTGTGTGTGATTTGGAGACTCCCTCATCAATCCATAGTCTTTCTATCAATAAATACCTCTTGTAGTATAGGAAAATTCACAGAGAAAACAGCTTATCTGCCATTGTGTTTTCCTTAACACTACATTCTAGATGCATAAGGACTGAGTTTTCTGGAACCCAGTAAAAGCAAAGACTGCTTTACCTGTGTCAGGTAGACAGGTGGATGAACAGATGGATAAATGGAAAAAAGAAAAAAGAAAAGAAAGAAAAAAAGAAAGAAAGAAAGAAAGAGAGAAAGAAAGAAAGAAAAAGAAAGAAAGAAAGAAAGAAAGAAAGAAAGAAAGAAAGAAAGAAAGAAAGAAAGAGGGAAAGAAGGAGAGAGGGAAGGAAGGAGAGAGGGAAGAAGAAAGGAAGAGAAAATAAAGTAATACTATGCCCTAGAAGAAGAAAAGATTTCTTTTAAGTAACAGGTATGTGTGTCTTAGTGAGAGTGTGCATGATAAATGAACTGAGTTGCAGCAAATACAGCAAACAGAGCAGTGATTAGGAGTCAGAAGAGATGAGTTATATTCTTTGCCACAAACTTTACAGCCTTAAATAAGACCCTTAACCTTATGCACTTCCTTTTCCAACTTGAAATCTTAACCTAGAGGAAAGCATGCTGACATCGTCTAAGCATGAGAGAATGTGGACATTTGAGAAGACCTGAAATAGTTAAAGGCAGGGCCAGACTTGGGAAAGGATTGCTGAGGCCACATGTTTTCCCAGTGTGTGACCTGCAGGCACACACCTGGGCACGGTCAGGTTACAGCTCACTTGTTTCCACCCCCAGGTCAGACCCTGGTCGATGATAGACCCAGGACCCTCCTTAATTAAGTATACCAATCACCTAAAGCAACAAGACGGTATTAGGGAATATTGGATGTCACTCAGTCTCTCTTTAGACTTCCTTTCCCTTTAATTATTTCAAAAGAAAAACACTTTTTTTTTTAAGTCAAAAATAACAAAAGCAAAACCCTTTAAAGGAATAGATATCTGTAAAGATTAAGTAATGACTGCCTGGACTTTTAACTGCCCTGTATTTGCTTCTAAATTTGATGCTATGTTGAATATAGGCAGCTCTAGATTATCTATTCCCACTCGTTTGTCCCTCCTGTTGCCTCATTTAGAAAATATCAATGAATAGTTACCATCTGGTTTCATAAAGAAAATATCTGGAAATTCTTATTTGATTCTCTTTTACTTAGAATTATTTTTGTTGTTGTTGTTGTTCCTTAAATCTAAGGAGCAGGAGCTAGAGCATATTTAAAAACATTGACACTTCTTTCCTCTTCCAGGAGTGGTTCAGAGAAGTCTCTAAATCACCAGTGGCTTTTGGGAATTTACCACATCCAAGAAAAGGAAGCAATATTTTCAGTTATCCAATGGGAGCTGCAGGTGTACAGGATGGGCTCCCTAAAGTTAATAATTTGATGAGTCAAGTTTGTAATCTATCTCATAAAAAAAATGTGTCATGGGGACTTAAATATAATAGAGGTTTTGCTTTCCATTACATCAGAAAGTAGAACTCAGAAGATAAACTAATGGAATTTTATTTTCTTAATTCAGTCACTATTAATCAATACACATTTTCTTTCTCCTCTCTTGTTTCATTTCGTAGATAGATTCTATCAAAATATTACTGAATGATGTTTACAATATCGAACTTAGAATAGCACTTAATGTATTTTCTTATATGAACTTCCCATCAGTCCTTGATATCTGTATTGGTAATATTAATATCCCCATGAAGATACAAATATCCAGAGAAGTTAAGACTTGCTCAAGATCCACAGTGAAATCCACTCTACTCTAAACTCAAAAAGTTCATTTTCTTGCTCTGAGTCCGCAAAAGTGAAGTCTGACTTCATTTTCTCCTGGACAAATCCTCTTAGTGCTTTATGCTTTCCTATAACTTTCTTCTAGGCATCTATTTACTTCCAATTCTCCAAGTCACCTCCAACCTGGCCTTATTGACTAAAATACTAAAACTCTGAATTATTACCATACGCCATCATTTTTGACAGTTCCATTTCCCATTCTTTGTTCTCACCCTCCTTACATGATAAAAATCTAACCTAAAAAAACTTGATTACACAAATATTACCATATGATAATAGCATAATTACCCAAGTCATGTTTTATATATTTTTTCAGTTCAGCTGAGTTATCCTAGATAAAAATCTTAACCCAGTGAATTTACTGGTGAGAACTGAAAACACAGGGGTTTGATAACCTAGTTGAAATGGATTAATTCCTTGAAAGACACAGTATACCAAAACTCACTTAAGAAGAAATAGATGATATGAATAGACATTTATCTATTTAAGAAATTGAATCAATAACTAATAACCTTCTAAAACAGAAAGCACTATGAACAGATGGGTTCACTAATGAAGTCTATCAAACAATTAAGGAAGAAATTTTACCAGTTCTCTACAATCTTTTCAAAGGATGGAACCTGAATTAATACTTCCTAACTCATTCTATGAGACCAACATTTCTCTAATGCCAAAGCCAGAAAAAGACATTAGAAGAAAAGAAAATGACAGATTATCTCCCATGAGCATGAGTCCTCAACAAAATATTACCAAAAGTATAATAAGAATTATATACCAAAACCAAGTGGGATTGAACCCAGATATGCAAGACTAGTTCAACATAAAAATCAATTTTTTAATTCATCATATCAACAGACTAGAAAGAAAAATCATATGACTAAATAAATGCAGAAAAAGCATCTGAGAAAACTCAATACCCATTCATGATTAAAAACTTTCAGTAAACAAGGAATAGAGGGAAACTTTCTCAATCTGATAAAGATTATCTACAAAAAACCTACAGCTAACATCATACTTAATGATAAGAAAGTGAAAAACTTCCCACTAAAATTAGATAAAAGACAATAATGTACTCTCTCACCACTTCTTTTCAACATCACACTGGAAATCCTTGCTAATTCAATAAGGCAAAAAAGGGCTTTCCTGGTGGCACAGTGGTTGAGAATCTGCCTGCTAATGCAGGGGACATGGGTTCGATCCCTGGTCTGGGAAGATCCCACATGCTGAGGAGCTACAAGGCCCGTGAGCCACAACTACTGAGCCTGCATGTCTGGAGCCTGTGCTCCGTGACAAGAGAGGCCGTGATAGTGAGAGGCCTGCACACTGCGATGAAGAGTGACCCCCGCTTGCCACAACTAGAGAAAGCACTCGCACAGAAATGAAGACCCAACACAGCCAAAAATAAATAAATAAATAAATAAAAGCCAAGCATTTGAAGCCCTTTAAAAATAATAATAATAAGGCAAAAAAAAAAATAGGAATAAAAGATATACAGATTGGGAAGGAAGATATAAAACTTTGTTTTGCAGATAGTGTGACTATTTGTAGAAAATCAGAAAGAACCAACAATAACAACAAAAAAACAAAACAAAAAAATTCTGGAACTACTTAGCAATTATAGCAAGATTGCAAAATACACATTAATATACAATTTTCAATTGCTTTTCTATGTACCAAATAAGAACAAGTGGAATTTGAACTTAAAAACATAATGCCATTTACATTAGCATCCCCTAAAATAAAATACTTAGTTATAAATTTAACAAAATGCATACAAGATCTGTATGATGAAAACTACAAAACTTTGATGAATAAAATTTCAAAAAATCTAAATAAATGGAGACATATTTCATGTTCATAGATAAGAAGAACAGATATTGTCAAGATTCCAATTCTTCCCAACTTTATCTGTAGATTCAATGAAATCCTAAACAAAATCACACCGCATTATTTGTAGCTACGGGCAACTAATTCTAAAGTTTTTATAGATGGAGAAAAGACCCAGAATAGCCACAAAATATTGAAGGAGAAGAACAAAGTTGGAGGACCGATGCTACCCAACTTGAAGATTTACAATAAAGCTACAGTAATCAACACAGTGTAGTTTTGGAAAAAAAAAAAAAAAAAAAAGAAAGAAAGAAAAATATAGATGAAAGAAACAAAATAGAGAGCCCAGAAATAGACTCCCAATAAATATAGTCAACTAATCTTTGACAAAGTAGCAAAGGCAATACAATGGCACAAAGAAAGTCTCCTCAACAAATGATGCTGAAAAAACTGGACAGCCACATGCAAAAATATGCATCTAGACACAGAGATTACACACTTCACAAAAATTAACTCAAAATGGACCATAGACATAAATGTAAAATGCAAAACTATACAACTCCTCGAAGATAATATAGGAGAAAACCTAGACGACATTGGGTGTTGTGATGCCTTTTTAAGCACAATCCAAAGATACAACTCATTATCATTAATAAGCTGGACCTCATTAAAATTAAAATCTCCTGCTCTGTGAGAAACAATCTCAAGAGAATTAGAAGAAAGGCCATAGACTGGGAGAAAATATTTGCAAAAGACACATCTGGTGAAAGATTTATCCAAAATATACAAAGAAGTATATATTTAACTTACCCACTTTATTTATTTATTTTAAATTGAAATATAGTTGATTTACAATATTATTAATTTCAGATGTACAGCATAGTGATTCAGTATTTTATAGATTATATCCCATTTATTTAATTTGTTTTTTTTAACTTTTTTTTTTATGTGGACCATTTTTAAAGTCTTTATTGAATTTGTTACAGTATTGCTTCTGTTTTTTATTTTTTGGTTTATGGCCACAAGGCATGTGGGATCTTACCTCCTCAACCAGGGATCAAACCCACACCTCCTGCACTGGAAGATGAAGTCTTAACCACTGGACCACCAGGGAAGTCCCATATACCCCATTTAAAGTTATTACAAAATAATGTCTATAATTCCTGGTGCTGTACAATATATCCTTGTTGATTATTTATTTTGTAAATAGTAGTTTGTATCTCTTAATCCCCTAACCCTATCTTGCCCCCCACTTCCCTCTCCCCACTGGTAACCTCTAGTTTGTTCTTATATCTTTGAGTCTGTTTCCTTTTTGTTATTTTCACTAATTTGCTTTATTTTTTAGATTCCATATACAAATTATAGCTATAGTATTTGTCTTTGTCTTATTTCACTAAGCATAATACTCTCTAGGTTCACCATGTTGTTGCAAATGGCATTATTTCATTCTTTTTTATGGCTGAGTAGTATTCTATTGTATATATATATATATATATATATATATATATATATGCATACCGCATCTTCTTTATCCATTTATCTTTTTATGGACACTTGGGTTGTTTCCATATATTGGCTATTGTAAATAGTGCTGCTATGAACATTACATTACATGTATTTTTTTCCAGTTAGTATTTTCATTTTGGGGGGATAGATACCTAGGAATGAAATTACTGAATTGTATGGTAGTTTTATTTTTCATTTTTTGAAGAATCTCCATACAGTTTTCTACAGAAGCAGCACCAATTTATAGTCCCACCAACAGTGTACAAGTGTTCCCGTTTCTCCATATCCTCAGGAACAGTTGTTATTTGTGGAATTTTTTTTTTTTTTTTTTTTTTGCGGTACTCGGGCCTCTCACTCTTGTGGCCTCTCCGACTGCGGAGCACAGGCTCTGGACGCGCAGGCTCAGCGGCCATGGCTCACGGGCCCAGCCGCTCCGCGGCGTGTGGGATCTTCCCAGACCAGGGCATGAACCCGTGTCCCCTGCGTCGGCAGGCGGACTCTCAACCACTGCGCCACCAGGGAAGCCCTATTTGTGGAATTTTTGATGATAGCCATTCTGATAGGTGTGATGTGATATCTCATTATTTTGATTTTCATTTATCTAATAATTAATGATGTTGAGCATCTTTTTATGTGCCTGTTAGCCATCTGTATGTCATTTTTGGAAAAATATCTATTCAGGTCTTTTGCCAAATTTTTAAATGGGCTGTTTGTTTTTGTGATATTGAGTTGTAGGGGCTGTTTATATAGTTTGGATATTAACTCCTTGTTGGTCTTATCACTTGCAAATATTTTCTCCCATTCATTAGGTTGTGTTTGTTTTGTTGATAGTTTCATTTGCTGTGCAAAAGCTTTTAAGTTTAATTAGTCCCATTTTTATAATTTTGCTTTTATATCTTTTGCCTTATAAGACAAACAAATATTGCTACAATTTATATGAAAGAGTGTTCTGCCTATATTCTCTTCTAGGAGTTTACAGTTTCAGGTCTTACATTTAGGTCTTTAATTCATTTTGAGTTTATTTTTGTACATGGTATGAGGAAATGTTCTAATCTCATTCTTTTACATGTTGCTGTACAGTTTTTCCAGCACCACTTATTGAAAAGACTGTTTTCTCCATTGTGTATTCTTGCCTTCTTTTTCATGGATTAATTGACCATAGGTATGTGGGTTTATTTCTGGGCTCTCTATTTTGTTCCATTGATCTATGTTCTGTTTTTGTGCCAGTACCATTCTGTTTTGATTACTGTAACTTTGTAGTACAGTCTGAAGTCAGGGAGCATGATATCTCCAGCTTTGTTCTTTTTTCTCAAGATCGCTTTGGGATTCAGGGCCTTTTTAGTTTCTATATAAAATTTAGGATTATTTGTTCTAGTTCCATGAAAAATGTCGTGGGTATTTTGATATGGATTGAATTAAATCTGTAGATTGTTTTGGGTAGTATGGACTTTTTAATTCTTCCAGTCCAATAACACAGGATTTCTTTCCATTTCTTCATTGACCCATTGGTTTTTTAGAAGCATGCTATTTAGTCTCCACATATTTGTATTTTCCTGTTTTTATTTCTGTAATTGATTCCTAGCTTTATACCATTGTGGTTAGAAAAAAATATTTGATATAGTTTCTATCCTCTTAAATTTAAGTCTTGTTTTGTGGCCTTGCACATGATCTATCCTGCAGAACATTCCATGTGCACTTGAAAAGAATGTGCTTTCTGTTGTTTGTTTTTGGATATAATGTCCTGTGGATATCTATTAAGTCCAACTGGTCTATTGTGTCACTCATGACCACTGTTGCCTTATTAACTTCCTGTTTGGATGATCTGTCCATTGATTTAAGTGGGGCTTTCTCTCACTCTTTCAATTGAGACCAGTTACTCTGTCTTCTCATTTTGCTTAACTTTCTCTATCTCTATGAATTTTGGTGAATCAGTTATATTGCAGTCTTGGAGGGGTGTCTTTATAGGGGAACATCCCTGTACAGACTGCTTGTGCTCAGTGCCTTTTGCTGTAGAGCTAGATTTGACCTAGATGCAGGTTATGTCTTTCCTTAGGGTATGCTGTCAGCTATCACCTTGGTAGGAGGCAGGACTGGAGAAGGAGAGTCTAGGGCTGAAGGCAGGTATTCCCTTATGCTCAGGTGCTGTCATGACCCCATTGTGGGGTGGGGCTGGACCCCTAGTTTCTGGGGCAGACATCCTGAGGATTTGTTCTGAGCTAGCTCTCTTCCCTTTAAGTGTGTGTTTTCCTCTTTCCCAGCACTGGGATCCTTTGCCCAGAGAGAAGCAATGCTGAAGCAAGTGGGGCCCATTCAGGCTCTCAGCTCATGATTGGGCATGAGCTGCACCTGGTCAGCTTCAAAGAGAAGTCTGAGCTACCTCCAATGCACTGCCTGTGCAGGTGCCAGTGATTGTTGCCCTTGTGCTGCTCAAACAAAACCTCAGGTCCAAGCCTTCTTTGTCCCTCACAGCTGATCTCTCCCCCCAGCCTCTGCCACCCTCTTCCCTGTTATGGAGCCACACCACCTGCCCTGGGATCCATGTGGGCTCTTGGTGTGTATCATGAATTGGGGCAAAGGCTGTGGTGGACCAGCTGCCATCAGAGTTCCAGGGTGCTTCTTATGCATTACCTGAGTAAGTGCCACCAATGTCCACCCCCACTGCACCCAGATGTGTCCTCGGATCTGAGTCACCTCTGCATCCCATGGCCAGACCCTCTTCTTGGTTGTGGCAGCCTTAGGCCCAGTGCAAAGCTGCAGTGTGGAGTTAAGTGGGGCTGGAACATTTACCCAGCTCAGGCTGAGGCATGTGCCAAGGCAGTCATGGGAAAGCAGGCAACCACTAGAGCAGTCTCAACCTGACCTCTCTGCTCTGCCTTGGGGCAAGCTAACGTTCATGTGTTCCTCATCAGTGGAGTCTAGGCTTCCCATAGCTCTCTTATTAGTCCCAGAAGCCCTCCAACTAGACAAGGGGATGACCTTCCCTGTGTAGGCCCCCACAGTTGGAGCACCCAATAAGTGGCTTGAACTTCTCACTCCCCAGGGTGAATCTCTGCCCATGTAATCTCCATTTTCCTCTGAGTCCCCTCCCAGGGGCATGGGTCCTGATCTGATCCCTTCTCTTCCTTTCCTACCTGATTCTGTCTAAATGTTTATTACAGTCTTGGTTGCACAGGAGTCTTTCTACCAGTTTCCAATTAGTTTTCAGTAAGGATTTTTCCACTTGTGGATGTATTTTTGATGTGTTCATGGTGGGAGCTGAGTTCATATCTTCTTATTCCGCCATCTTGATCAATCTCCCAAAATACACAAAGAACTTGTAAAACTCAACAGTAAGAAAACAAACAACTGATTAAAAAAAGAGCCAAAGGATGCTTCACATCATGACATCAGGGAAATGCAAATTAAAACAATAACAAGAAAAAACTGCATACCTGTTAGAATAGCCAAAATCCAGAGAACTGACAACACCAAATGATGGTGAGGATGGAGGGCAACAGGAACTTGCATACATTGCTAATGGGAATGCAAAATGGAACAGCCACTTGGGAGACATTTTAGCACTTTCTTATAAAACTAAATATACTCTTACCATATAATCCAGCAACTGCACTCCTTGTTGTTTACCCAAAGGACCTGAAAATGTATGTCCATGCAAAAAGCTGAATACAGATGTTTAGAGTAGTTTTCTTCATCACTGCCAAAACTTGGAAGGAACAAAGATGCCCTTCGGTAGGTAAATTATGGTACATCTGGAAAATGGAATACTATACAATGCTAAAAAGAAATGAGCTATCAACCCATGAAAAGACATTGGAGGAATCTTATATGCATATCACTAGGTGAAAGAAGCCAATATGTAAAGGCTACATACTGTGTAATTCCAAATATATGACGTTCTGGAAAAGGCAAAACTATGGAGAAAATAAAAAGATCAGTGGTTATGGGGTTGGTTCAGAAGAGTAGGATGAATAGGCAAAGCACAGTATTTTTCAGGCAGTGAAAATATTATGTATGATGTTATAATAATGGATATATGTCATGAGAGATTTATCCAAACTCACAGAAAGTACATCACTAAGTGTGAACCCTAAGGTAGACAATGAACTTTTGATAGTTGTGATGTGTCAGTGTAGGTTCATTCTTAGTGAAAAAATGTACCATTCTGGTGAGTAATGTTGATAATAGGAGAAACCATATATGTATAGGGTCAGGGAAATATCTTTACTTTCCTCTCAATTTGGTTGTCAATCTAAAACTTCTCTTAAAACCAAATTCTTTAAAATTAAAAAAATAATAATAATTATCTACTATTAGCATTATTTTATTATCTTCTCCAAAACTTGAGAGGAGAAGGAAGGCTAGCCCCCCTGGTCTCTGGCTGGTTTAGCTTCTCTTACAACTTCACGCTCCTTCTGCAGTTTGAAGCCTTTCCCACCACATGTGTGGACACCCAGGCTTCTCCTTCCAATTCTGTGTACCTCCAACCACTAGGGATGACAGTGAGAGAGCCTAGTCATGTGTGAGGGCAGAGAGTATATAGGAAATCTCTTTACCTTCTTCTCAATTTTTTTGTAAACCCAAAACTGCTCTGAAAAAGTAAAGATTTAGAAAAAAACACAAAATGGTAGATTAACAAGAAAATACTGTTTGGAAACCCAGACAATGAATGATTTAGGTAGACATCCATCTAACCTGCATACATGGGAGGGGTTCGGCTCATGTATGAAGACTGACATTGAGATCAAATTTGGCAAATAAACACTACTCACTGTCAATGTGTGCATCTCCATAAAAGTAACATAATGTAGTAATGAAATTAAGGTTTCCCTTGTAGGAGATGATGTAGTTCATGGGAAGAATGTCCAGCATTGCTGTCAAAAAGGTATGTGTTTGAGTCCCATCCTTTATAAGTGATGTGACCTTGGGCATGCTTACATTTTTTTTTTTTCTTTTTTTTCGGTACGCGGGCCTCTCACTGTTGTGGTCTCTCCCGTTGCAGAGCACAGGCTCCGGACGCGCAGACTCAGCGGCCATGGCTCGCGGGCCCAGCCACTCCGTGGCACGTGGCATCTTCCCGGACCGGGGCACGAACCCGTGTCCCCTGCATCGGCAGGCGGACTCTCAACCACTGTGCCACCAGGGAAGCCCACATTTTTATATCTCAGACTCTTCATCTAAAAAAAAGATGCATCTGCCATACAGTGAGGATGTAAATATTTTTAAAAAATGTAACCACATGTGGTGATGGATGTTAAGACATATTGTGGTAATCATTTTCTAATCTACACATATATCAAATCATAATGTTGTACACCTGAAACTAATATAATTTTATATGTCAATTATATTTCAATTAAAATGTCTTTAAATCCCATAGTTTTAGCTCATTTCCTGGCACACAGTAGGATATCAAAAACTGGGTGGCTTCTAGCCATAGGGGGGGAAAAATGTTTACAAGATTGCTAGGTCTTATACCCTTCACAAGAAGGATAAATTTGAATAAAAAATTGAGTACAGGAATTGAACACACCAAGTTCAGACAATCAGAGGCTAAATATTTTCTAGAAGATGAGGGTTTTCCCTAGGGTAAGTAATTTTACAGACAGGGAATGACAACAAGCAGACTGCTCTATAAGAGAGATGTTAGGTTTGTTGCCTGAAAAATTAATACTGTAGCTTCAAATTAGGCTCCCTACATTTAAAGTAAAGTTGACTTTAAATCTTTCTTAATCCTTACAGTAAAAGTTACAGTTTCAGGGAACAGGTTCTTTCTATTAAAGTCTAAGCTTCACCGGCATAATTAAGACTCATTTAAAGTAGAATTAATTTTGGCATGTGGCAGAGAGGTCGTAGTTAATTCCTATTCCTTATTACCTTGTAACCTTGGATATGTCGAGATGTGTACCTGGGATGGAGCAAGAAGGCCAGGTGTTCTTCACTCACTTTGTAAATGTATCTTTTCTCAGGCTTGGGCTTTCCCTCAAGAGTTCAGCCACTGAATTGCTGTACCCCGTGCCTAGTCTTGGTAATTTACAGAATTATCTAACTACGGCACTGGATGGATCCTCAGAGGTCATGGAGCCCAACTGCCCTCCAAGTATAGAATCTCTCGACGTCTACAGAAAACCTCTTGAGGTGGGATATAGGGATATGTATGCAAATTTATTTCTCTGAGTCCAGGGTGGCACTCCTTCTAGGCAGCTGCTTTAAGTCCTGCTTTCTTTCTGTGACATTAGGAATTACCTAAAGCAAACCTAAAGCACTAAGTAGCCCTTACACCTAAGAATAGCAGTAGGATGGGTTGGGAAATGACTTTCTAGAAGAAGAAAATTTAAATTAATGTGTTTTTTTTGGCTAAATACAAGCTGAATGACATCTCATTTGATTAATTTAAAAAATCAATGAATAATTTGCTATTTTATCTGAAACACAAATAAGCAAATAAACTTGGCATTCTAGGTAGTAGAACTTTTCAAGTTATTGTAATCTTATTTTAGTTTATTTTTTTAAAATTATTTATTTATTTGTAAACATTTTTATTATTTTACACACGTTAGATAATTAATTTAGAAAGCACAGAAAACAGCAAAGAAGAAATAAAAGTTATCCATTATCCTTCCACCCACTCAGAATTAGGTATCATTAATATTTTGGATTTCTTTCTAACCTTCCTTGCCTGTGTTTGTGGGTACATATTGGTTTCATAGAATTAGGGACATATCATGTTGTATATGTTACTGCTTTTTTCATCAAAAGTAATTTCATGCATATGTCTTAATACCATTTAATATAATGAAGGAGGCTACTATAGGGTAAATATTATTCAAAATAAAAATATATCTCACCCAACTCCTATTATATAGCAATAGTAACATTTCACATCAAATGGGAGAAGTTGGATTACTAAATATTGGAGATGAAAACTTTTGTCAGAGGTGGGAGTACAGTTAGTTTCCTAATTCACAAAGTACACAAAAATAAATCACTGACAATTATGGTTAATTGAAATGTAAAAATTGTCTAAGCATACAGTAAAGCATACAGCAAAGAACTATTAAATTATAATTTAAAGAATTTCTGTTTAACAATAATATACAATTTTACTCAAATTGCAAAAAATATTTGCAACAGTTATAATACTCGATATATGTAAACATGTAATATATAAATATAAGTAACATGAAAACAACTGCAATTAGAAAAAGATGAACACTCTAAAGAAAAATGTGTAAGTCACATTAAGAGGCAAATTTCAGAAAAGAGAATACAAAATAGTCAACTTCATTAGTTGTCAAAAATGTGCCCCTTACGTGCCACTTTGTATTCTTTATTGATTTAATTTTTCTTCCAATCAAATCACTATAGATATAGATAATATTTTTATATTGTATATTTTCCCCTCAATCCAGTATAAATAGTGTTGTTGCCTTTTTAATCACTGCTGTATATTCCCAGTAACAGGCCCATACTTAATATATGTAGTAATTAACTACTGCTGCATTAAAAAATACTCAAATTTTCAGTGGGGTATAGCAATAAGAATTTACTTTTTGTTCATGAGTTTCTAAGTCAGCTAGGATGGTTCAGCTTCATGTTGCAAGTTGGGTGGGGTAGCTGTACTCCATCTGTCACTCATCCTCCTCCTGGACCAGCAGGATGGGTGGGCCATGTGCCTCTTTTAAGAATGGCATAAATACAAGCAAGCATAACCAGCCACAAAATCTCACTTTAAGTTCCTCTTACATCATATCTTCTACCTTCACATTGCCCAAAGAAAGTTACTCTGTGAAGTTCAAAGTCAAGAAAAGGGAAGTATACTGCCTTTGTGAAAAAAAAAAAAAAAGTGTACTACCTTTTGTAAAAGCATACTGCGAAGGTATATAGCAGAGAGTGCAGATATAGATAGGATAAAGAATTGGGCCCAGGGGCTTCCCTGGTGGCGCAGTGGTTGAGAGTCCGCCTGCTGATGCAGGGGACACGGGTTTGTGCCCCGGTCCGGGAAGACCCCACATGCCGCGGAGCGGCTGGGCCCGTGAGCCATGGCCGCTGAGCCTGCGCGTCTGGAGCCTGTGATCCGCAACGGGAGAAGCCACAACAGTGAGAGGCCCGCGTACCGCAAAAAAAAAAAAAAAAAAATCATGAACAGATAAAAAGATAAAAATCATGAACAGATAAAAATAAAAACAGATAAAAAGATGGATAGATACAAATTCTTGATATTAAGAGGTCCACCTACTAGAGAATGGACTTGAGGATATGGGGAGGGGGAAGGGTAAGCTGTGACAAAGCAAGAGAGAGGCATGGACATATATACACTACCAAACGTAAGGTAGATAGCTAGTGGGAAGTAGCCCCATAGCACAGGGAGATCAGCTGGGTGCTTTGTGACCACCTAGAGGGGTGGGATAGGGAGGGTGGGAGGGAGGGAGACACAAGAGGGAAGAGATATGGGAACATATGTATATGTATAACTGATTCACTTTGTTATAAAGCAGAAACTAACACACCATTGTAAAGCAATTATACTCTAATAAAGATGTAAAAAAAAAAAAAAAAAAAAGAGGTCCAGATAAAAGACAACTGACTCAGCTGGAAGAATCGGGACAGATCCCTCAAGAAGGAAGAGTTAGAATCTAGGCCTTGCTTGTAAATATGATAAGAATGAGAAAAGCTTAGCAAGGGTTAATCAGTAAATGGGAGCTTTGAAAATGCCAAGATTACTTTAAGATCTGTACTCATGGCAATTGATTGACATTGCTCTCCACTTCAGGGGAGAAAAAGGGGTGTCCTTCTCTAGGTCCAAAGCCTCTGGAAAAAATGGGATGTCAGCTTTGTTAAGTGACCCTGAAAGGGGACACATTACCAGATGAGCTGTGGAGAGCCTAAGTTCACTTCTTATTCTGGCTTCTGGCTCTAGGTCCTGGTTTTAATTTCTATTGTGCTGTCCCAAATGAAATTTGGTAGGGGAGAGAGGGAAGGAAGGTTCATTCACTTATCAGCGTTGGTTGAAAAAGGAAACTAATTACAATTTAATAGTCTTCTTTATTTCATAATATCCAAAATATGAACTCGTAGAAAACATTGGCACCAAAAGGTCATTGTTAAAAGCAGAAGTCTGTCAAGTAGGTGGCAAAGACTCTGGGAGACTCATATGTTTTATATTGTATTTGTTCTTTTGTTTATCCAGGTATTAATTTGTTTAACAAATATTGCAACACATATTGGAAAGCTTGACTCCTTATTTTCTTTTAGATGGTTTAGGATCATAAACAAATTGTTTAGGATCCATTAACACCAGATAAACATTCACAGGGAGGGTGGTAAGCCATCTTCAAATCAAAGCCCATCCATGCCCTTAATTGGTTAGCAATGCTGCATTTAAGACACAGGAGTCTGCACTTCAATCTCTATCACACAGGATTCAAAAGACCAAGACAGGAATCCAGTGCTTTAGAAATAGTTTTTCTGTCCTAAAAATACAAACAATTGAGCGAAGCAACTCACCACTTTTTTTGATTAATTTTGAGTAAAAATGGGCTTCGAGTCATCAGGCTGGGACCCCTGATTTGAGCAGCATCAGAGAAAAGAAACTCATCTTTATCTGGAATTAACTACAAATTCAATTAGAATGAAAATCTTAGCCCACCTCGTGGAAAAGATTTTACACAAAGAAAACCAGATGTTTCAACAGCATTGAGAGTACTTTGCCCAGCAGTATAAGGAATTTTCCATCTTGTAAGCCCAATCACTGGTGAAAGTTACACAGATCCAGCTTCCCTAGCACACAAAACAGCTTCCATTCCCCATGCTCCTTTAATTAGATTTACTTCTTTAACCAAAGTAGTATTGGGTTGAAAGAATGGGAGGAGAGGAAGGACTTTTCTTAATACTGTGTTAGCAAGTTTAGAAAAGATTGAAGAGTAAGAGGTTGAAGTCTATTTGGAGATTCTCTCCCAGATGAAGCATTTCTTATTTATTGTGAGTTTATTCAGTTGGAAAAAAGTAGTAATAAAATTAATCACTAGAGGTTTTAGTAAGATCACACCTTAGTTCTATTTTCAGCTTCGAATAGATTATAGAACAATGGAGCATAAATGGAAAATAGAGGAGATTTAGAACAGACACAGACGTTATGTAGCATTTTGTTTCACATGAGAATAATAAATGTACAGAAAGACCTGTGAGACAAGGTTGTGAAGGAAAACACAACAGGATCACTCCTACCATACGTGGGAAAGAGCACTCAAGTGAAAGGGATCCAGGTGGGCTTAAATGACCTCTGCTTGGTTTCTGGAGATGTCTTAACTCTGCATTTTTTAAGCCTGTCTTTGTATTTGTTTAACAAGAATAGTGAGAGAGCCTGAGAGACAAAGGTAAGCTTGTGCAAAGAAGTAGCAGTGAATTATAAAGGCTAAAATACAAGTGACCATTCACTCTTTTATACTTATGTCTGTCACAGTGTTAGACAAAACCAACCCACATGTGGCTTAGTTTCGACTTCTTTCCATACTGCAGTGTTCAAATGTGTCATATCTTTGGACCTTTCTCACTGTGATCATGAGGGTCTCCTAACAGCTATTTCTAGTCCTCTTAACCCTTTTTGGAGACTAATTCACCCCTCAAAAAGCACTAAGAGGGAGTTTCCTAAAATATAAATATGGTTGCGAAAGTCTCTTGTTTCAAATGGTGTAGCCTCCCCCCATCTTCTTAAGGAACAATACCCTAGTCCTTTATTTTTTTTATAAGACCTCCTCCTCTTTCCTGGACCATTTCCCATTGCATGTTGCCACTCTCAATCCACTTCCCATGAATGTGTTAAACCCTTCCTCATCTTTGTCCATTCAATGTATTTTAAAAATTATTTATTTAACACCTCCTATGTGCCAGGCACTTTTATAGTCTTTGGGAGTGGAGTGATAAACCAGAGGTTTAGTCTCTCACCTCATGGGTCCATCTTCTAATGGGGGAATAAGAACCATAAACACGCTAGTCAATAAGTACAAATGCAGACGGTGACGAGTACTATGAATAAAAGTAAAGAAGTGAAAGAAAATAAAGAGTGATGCTTAAGTAGGGTTGTAAATGAAGGTGACATTGGAGTTGGTGAAATCAAGTGAGAGAGGGAGAAGGGATGGCTGCAGCCTGGGCACCACTTTAGATCATGCAAGGACTTTGGAGGTGGAGACCAACCATTGACACTTTTTAGAAACTTTCTAGGGTATTCTAATGTTCAGCTAAGAAATGTGGCATCAAACCAAGGCAGGGGATTTTGTTTTAACTCTGACATGGGATGTCACTGAGTGCAGAAATGGCATGAACTTACTTATGTGTTGTTCTCTTCCCTTGATTTCTGAGAAAAGATTGTGGAAGGCAAACATGGAAGCAGCAGACTAAACAGGAAGCCATTGCACTTGACCTGAGGAGAAAGAAGTTCTAGACTAGACTAGTCCAAAGTATTGAACTAGGAAGGTAATATTGGATATGGTGATAAACCACGTGGTCAGGTGTGAGGTATATGTTGAAAGTGGAGTCCACAGGGTATCATCATGATTATGCATAATATTGCTAGTCCCTAGAATGCTATGTTCACTTCTACACATTTGCTAAATCAAATTTCATCAGAACAGTTCCTTGCATTCCCCAGCACAGGAGATTGTTCCATACCTGTCCCCTGCAGACATCTGAGTTTTCCAATTTCTCTCTGAAGGGTTTTCTTCTCTGTGTTCTCAAGGTAACTTCATGCCTCTGTTGTGTCATAAACCCTATCCCCATTAGGATCATTTTCATATGTATCTCTCCAGATTACATTTTACTCATCTTCATATCCCTGAGGTTTAGCACAGAGCCTTGCAATTAGTGGGTGTCAGGTCATTGTTGAATAGGTGATGAAATAAATTAATGAATGAATAAACAAATGAGTAAATAAACAAATACATTTTTTTAAGGAAGGTAGTCTCATGGCAGAAACGAGAACAGAAAAATCTCATCAAAATATGGAGTACGAATTTATTCCTTTGTTGATTAAATATTTCCTAAGTGTCCTAAATTAACATAGCTATAAGTCCTCAGTAGATTACTAACATTTCCTCAACTGTAAAATGGCAATAATAAATGAAATGTGATAAAATCCATCAACATGTCAGCTACAAATTCTTCTGTTTTTCTCCAGTTCACAGGCACAGTATTAGGGGAGTATGATAAGGAGAAAAGGACCAAGCCCCACGGACTAATTTTCCTAGGAAACTAGGAAATGGAGGAAGGTGCAAAGGAAGAAATGCACAGCAGGGAGAATGTGTGTTGGTGGTAGCTCATCCTGTTGGGCCACATCCAACAAGCAAGTGAAAGGAGGGTGAGTGTCTGAGATAGAAAGTTTGGTTTGGCACATTTAAGGAAAGGAGAGTAAGAGGGTCTCAGGAGTTTCAGTGTGTTGAAGAATTCAGAGACAAAACTCACTGTGGCCTCTGGACTTGGACACTCTTTCTTTTTTTTTTTAATTAAAGTATATTGATTTACAATGTTGTGTTAATTTCTGCTGTACAGCAAAGTGATTCAGTCATACACACATACATACATTCTTTTTCATATTCTTTTCCATTATGGTTTATCACAGGATATTGAGTATAGTTCCCTGTGCTGTATAGTAGGATCTTGCTGTTTATCCATTCTGTATACAATAGTTTGCATCTGCTAATCCCAAACTCCCAATCCATCCTTCTCCCACCCCCCCACACACCCTTGGCACCCACAAGTCTGTTCTCTATATCTGTGAGTCTGTTTCTGTTTTGTAAATAAGTTCATTTGTGGACACTCTTGAATGTCTGAGAAAGATATGACAAAAGATGAGAATTTCCCCTTAGTGGTTCTTTATTTGTTGTTGTTGTTGTTGTTGTTTTATTTTTATTTTTACTCTTATGTTTTTTTCGGTACGCGGGCCTCTCACTGTTGTGGCCTCTCCTGTTGCGGAGCACAGGCTCCGGACACGCAGGCCCAGTGGCCACGGCCCACGGGCCCAGCCGCTCCGCAGCATGCGGGATCCTCCCGGACAGGGGCACAAACCCGCGTTCCCTGCATCGGCAGGCGGACCCCCAACCACAGCACCACCAGGGAAGAGCTAGTGGTTCTTTAAATGTCACATGCTCTTCCATTAAGGTACAGGAGCCATGCTTTTAAGAGTTTCACATAAAATACTACCATATAGATATAAAGTAAGGAACATATTTAACTTAGCCTGGCACACATTAGCCTCCAACAAATGTTAGCTCTTTTCTTGTAGTACTTGAAGAGTTAGGAAGCACTTTCACAATCATTATTCCATTTTCATTGCATCTTGACTACAGTGAGTAAAAGAAAAATATGCAGGGACATTACGTCCATTTAACTGAAAGGGAAGTAGGCTCACAGTGGCTGAGTACAATTGTCTAAGATTATATAAGATTCAGTTGTCACAGTCAATTTTTTAAGTGTAGAATAATACAGATGTTAGATTATAAATCTTGCAGAAAATTTTTAAACTTTTTATTTTAAGATAATTTCAGATTTACATGCAGTTGTAAGAAATATTACAGAACAATACTTTGCCCAATTTCACCCAATGATTACATCTTGGGAAACAATAGTACAATATAACAAATAGGACATCGACATTACACAGCCATAATACAGAACACTGCTGCCATCATAAGAATCCTTCTTATTGCGCCTCTACATATTGCCTTTATACCCACCTTAACCCTTAATCTGTTCTCACTTTCTATAATTTTGTCATTTCAATAATGTTATATAAATGGAGCCATACAGTATGTAACATTCTGAAATTTACTTTTGTCACACATCATAATTCTCTGGAGATTCATACAGGTTGTTGCATGTATCAATAGTTAGTTCCTTTTTATTGGCATGCATGTACCTACCACAGTTTGTTTAATCAGCTATATGTATACATATATCCCCATATCCCCGCCCTCTCATGTCTCCCTCCCACCCTCCCTATCCCACCCCTCTAGGTGGTCACAAAACACGGAGCTGATCTCCCTGTGCTATGTGGCTGCTTCCCACTAGCTATCTATTTTACATTTGGTAGCGTATATATGTCAGTGCTACTCTCTCACTTCGTCGCAGCTTACCCTTCCCCCTCCCCATGTCCTCAAGTCCATTCTCTACGTTTACGTCTTTATTCCTGTCCTGCCCCTAAGTTCATCAGAATCTTTTTTTTTTTTTTTTAGATTCCATATATATGTGTTAGCGTATGGTATTTGTTTTTCTCTTTCTGACTTACTTCACTCTGTATGTCAGACTCTAGGTGCATCTACCTCACTGCAAATAACTCAATTTCGTTTCTTTTTATGGTTAATATTCCATTGTATATATATTGTGCTTATTTTTTAACTGTTAAATTTTGATAGTTCTTTACATATTCTAGGTACAAATCATTTGTTGGATATGTGCTTTGCAAATATTTTCTCCCAGTGTGTAGCTTGTCTTTCCATCCTCTTAATAGGATTGTTGCTAAGCAAAGATTTTTATCATCACTGCTTTACTCTGTCCCACAAATTGTTGAGGTTTGTTTTATGGCCAGAATATGTTTTGTCTTAATATATGTTCTGTGAGCACTTGAAAAGAAATTGTGTTTTACTGTTGTTACGTCACATGTTATATAAATATCAATTGGATACTGTTAATTGATAGTGTTGTTGAGTTCTTCCACACCCTTAGTGATTTCCTGTGTAGTTGTTCTATCAGTTGTCAAGAGAGGGTTTTAATTCTCCAATTGCAACTGGGAATTTGTCTATTTGTCTTTTCAGTTTTATCAGTTTTTGCTTTATATATTTTGTAACTCTGTTGTTTGGTGAATACCTTTTTAGGATTTCCAAGTCTTCCTCATGGATTGACCCTTGTATCATTACATAGAGTAATGTTTGCATAGTATATCTTTTTCCTTTATTTTACTTCAACCTATCAATATCTTTTTTTTTTAAATTTTTATTTATTTATTTATTTATTTTTGCAGTACGCGGGCCTCTCACTGTTGTGGCCTCTCCCGTTGCGGAGCACAGGCTCCGGGGGCGCAGGCCCAGCGGCCATGGCTCACGGGCCCAGCTGCTCTGCAGCATGTGGGATCCTCCCAGACCGGGGCACGAACCCGTGTCCCCTGCATCGGCAGGCGGACTCCCAACCACTGTGCCACCAGGGAAGCCCTATCAATATCTTTATATTTGAAGTGAGTTTCTTGCAGACAGCATATAGTTGGATTTTATTTTTTAACCTATTCTGTCAATCTCTGTCTTTTAATTGGTATATTTATACCTTTTAGATTTAATGTAATTATTGATCTATTAGTGCTTATGTCCGAGATCAATTTATTATTTTTTTCTGTTTTTTTCTTTTTGTTTTACCTTTTTTTAGGGGGGGCTGCACCATATGGCACACAGGATCTTAATTTCCCAACCAGTGATCAAACCTGTGCCCCCTGCAGTATGGACTCTTAACCTCTGGACTGCCAGGGAAGTGCCCTGTTTTTCCTTTTTTTTTTCTGCTTGCCTATGGGTTATTGAATTTTTAAAATAATTCTATTGTTATTTATTATGCATTTTTTAGTGTATCTCTTTGTATAGCTTTTTCAGTGGTTGCTTTAGGTATAACTATATATATATATATATATATATCAATTATCACAGTCTACTCTTATGGTCATTTTACTCATCTGAGTGAATTATAGAAGAGTTACCTCCCTCTAAGTCCCTTACCCTCACCCTTTTATATAACAGTTGTCTTAAATAATTCTTCTATATACATTTAGTACCACATGAGATAGTTATACATTTTGCTTCAACCCTCAAATGTAATTTAGAAAAATTAAGAGCAGAAAAACTCATCATATGTACTCATATTTTTGTTTACTGTGTTTTTTCTCCCTTCCTGATGATCCAGAATTCATTTCTTATCATTTACTTTCTGTTCAGAGAATTTCCTTAGTTATCTTTTAGGGTAGGTCTGCTGGCAACATATTTTCTTAGTGCTTTTATTTTTAAAAAACTGAGAATATCTTGATTTCCCTTCATTCCTGAAAGAAATTTCACTGGATATTGGAATTGAGGCTGACAATTCTTTCCTTTCAGAACTTGAAAAATGTTGTGCCACTCCCTCATGGCCTCTCTGATTTCAGATATGCAATCCATAGTCATTCCTGTAAGTCACTCCTATAAGTAAGGTATCCCTTTGTTTTTTTCACTGTCTTGTGAGGTTTTTTTATTTTTGTTTTTTTTGTCCTTAGCTCTCAGAAGTTTGACTGTGATATGTTGTGATCAGGATTTCTCTGAGTTTATCATCTTTGGCTTCACTCAGCTTCTTAAATCTGTAAGTTTATGTCTTTTGCCAAATTTAGGAAGATTTCAGCCATTATTTCTTAGGCTTGCTCCATTCTTTCCCTCTAGGATTCTGGTAATGCAAATGTTAGACCTTTTATTTTCTGTCCCACAGGTCCCTGAGCTTATGTTCATTTTTCCCCCATCTATTTTCTCTTCTCTTTGTTGTTCAGATTAGGCAGTTTTTATAGATCTATCCTGCACTTTACTGATACTTCCCACTGTCTCCTCCATTGTGCTGTTGAGACCATGCATTGAGTTTTTATGGGTTTATATATTTTTAAGTTAAAAAGTTTCCATTAAGCTCATCTTTATATCTTCTATTTTTTACTATGACTTCCTATTTTGTTGTTGAAGCTCTATTTTTTATTTGTTTCAAGAATATTCTTAACTGCACATTGGAGTATTTTTATGGTAGCTCTTTAAAAGATTTATCAGATAATTCTAATATTTGTGTCATCTTGATGTTGGCATATATGTATTGTCTTTTTACATCCAGTTTGAGTTCTTCCCTGTTCTTTGTGTGATGAGTGAATTTTTAATTGAATTCTGGACATTTGGTGGTATGTTATGAGACCCTGTGTCTTATTTAAACCTCCTGTTTTAATTGGCTTCCTCTGACACCATTCTGGTCGAAGAAGGGTGGAGTGCCCCCTCATTACTGCCAGGTGGGGTTAGAACTCCAGGTTCCCCACTTGGCTTCTGTTGACATCTGAGAGAAAGGATGCTCCTCATTACTGTTGAGTTGAGCAGAGGGAGGAGTTCCTGCTCCCCACTAGACCTCCAGTAATAATTTCATATATGGGAGGGGTAAGAGTACCTTGTTACTGCTCCCCATCCACTGACACCACAGGGGTTACTGTGTGGCATGTTTGAAAGTCACAGGTCCCTACTCAACCTTCTCTAACACCACCCAGTTATTTTTTGTGGGGTTTGTTAGAAAACAGTGGTTATTGTCTAAATGTTTTTTGTCGTGCCAGTTTGCCCCTTCCCTGGTCCTTTGGCTAGAGACAGCAGGCTTTTCCTAGGTCTTTTCTTGTCTGTGTCTATTAACTGTTTTTGAGTTGTTGGCTTTCTTAGCTCCAGGTCTGAAATATATGATGAAAAACAAAAACTCGGGGAACTCACATTATGTCATTCCTTGGGTCCTGAGTTCTCTGGTCTGCCTTCTTCTCTCCACGTTTCAGATCTTATGTTTGTTTTATATATAATTTCCAGGGTTTTATCTGTACAGAGCAGGAGCAATAGAGAAAAGTACGTGTTCTCTAACTTTAGCAGAACTTTTTAAACAAACACTTGATTTACTAGGTTAAAAATGAGGTTATCAATCTTAATAATATTTAATAAGAAGACAATCTGAGTATCTTGCTGCCACCATTTATATTTAGGGGAAAATTCTTTTTCCGTACTGTATGGAGGCTTAAACTTAATTAACATTTTTATTAAAAAAAAAAAACTAATGTATTAGTTATGGCAAATCTACAAAGTCACCTCAAATCCCTAAAGAAGCAATTCCCTGAGTCCTTCAGTACATGCACTAAAGTCATCATTTCCCCTGATGCCTTGTGAGGCTGTGTCACAGAGCGAAACTGGAGGGTAGGTGGATCAGCAAGTTTTAACCTTTAATTTCCCTCTTTATGTAACTGCATAACAACACTCAGTTCAGAAGCTGCTAAGATTAATTTACATCTCACTGGACCTATTCCACTAACTACCAAAAGGGCACTTATTCTAAGCACCAAAATAATACCATAAATAAAGATATGGACTTTGTGTCTAAGAATGCATCTGATGATCATTTCAACCACAAAATTCAACCAATGAGTTACTGAGGTTTTATTTTCCCAAAGATGTAAAACTTCTTCCCAATGTAGAATGGCAAAAAAGGATCCAATGCAAATTGAATACAGTAGGGTTTAGAGTGTGGCCGAACAACTGGGTGATAGTGAAAAGGTCAATTAACCAACGGGTTTTTTTGTCATGGTGGCATGAAAGAATTATTTTAAGTGATTTCCACACTAAATTTTCCAGATGTTTTGGCCATGGGCCAAGATAATTAATATTGTTAATCACTGGCTAGAATTATGTAGCAAGATAATTTGCTGAACTGGGAGTTGGAACTCTAAGTTGGGTTGTTGGTAAGCCTTGTGTATTATGTTTAAATGAAACATGCTTATCTCATCGCTGACCCAGACCAAAAATTTGCTGTGATACTTGAGATGATTATTCATTTTACATCATCAGAATGTAAATCTAAAAAGAAAAGATGCTATGTTTTTTGTTTAATTTTTCTTCCCTAGAGAGGTCTCTTTATACTCATGACAAATTTGAAATGCAACACTTCCATCCTTTAGAAGTTGTCAGTGGAAAAACTTAAAAGACAGACATTCATTTTAAGGAGAAAAGAAAAAGAAGTGTATGTATGTATTTTCTTCTCAAAAAATTAAAAATGGATGCATGCATTTTGCTGAAGCATTAAAAAGATTCATATTTTCAACTACCTAGAAATTATCAAAATGATTGGTATTTGTGTGGTTTTTGCTTCTAAATATAATAATCCTTCTTAAAATGCTCATGATATGCATTTACTTTAGGCGACTCTACCTTATAAAATCATAGATCACACTGCATATGCTTTCTGAGTTTGTTTTAAACTAGGATATGGACATTCCATGCCTATCTATAGAGCACAGACAAAAAGTCTAGACATCAGGAGAAAGCAACTAAAATTGGGATAGAAACTTGCCATTTGGACACACTTGGGTCCACCAGCTCCATAGATTTTACAGTTTCAATTCTCCTTTCACAGACCCACTGACAAGAGGGTATTACAATTTTTGCTGACATCAGTGACCTGGCATCGCTGATTTATTCTCTGCTTTGGTTTACAGAGGAATAAACCGGTAATTAATTATATATCAGAACATGAGAATCGACCTGGCAATAATGTACAGGCTAAGGACGCTCTATTTACATACGTAAGTTATTTAAAATATGTCTTGTTAAATAAATATTTAAAATACCTCCTTATTTAGCTGATAAACTGTTTGGACTGAGGCTGCAGTGTGATCATTGCAGAATGTTCAAAAGAGTGAGAGAATTGCCATAGATTTTCATCTCTATCTGACCTGCAAAAATCTCCTCTCCGACCTGGCAGGGCATACAGAAAGCCTCTTTAAGGAAAACAACAACACAGACTATCTTGCTATCGAAATATATAATATTGGTAAAAAGAAGATCCTCAGAAAATCATAAAACTTACCTTAATCTTGAGAGCAGGTATGTAGAACAAGGGATCTAGGCATAAACTAACTACATCAATATGATCACCTCAGAAAGAAGAGTAGGGTAAACAGGAAGTAAGGGAAACGAATGATTTCACAGCAAAATGTTCTCTCCGATGTGGGTTGTTTGCCCTGTCCAGAATTATTTTTAAAGGGGAAGAAAATAAAATATAGAACTTAGAGTTTTCCACATCTCTCAAATCAGTACAAACTCATGATTTCAAAACAACCATAATAATGAGAACACACGTGGCAGTGTGGGAGAAAAAACTCCTTGCACTTTGCAGGAGTGCTAAGCTAAAAATCAGTCAGGGGCCGAGCTAGGCATTCAGTTTATTTTTGGTGCTCTGAAAATTAGCTTCTTCCTGGAGGATATGTCTGTATACCTGAAACTGCCCAGTTTTCTCCAAAGCATGTTTGTTCCCTACACTCTGGAATCACAAACCTATCAATCGCTGATCCACCAGGGGGAGCAGTTCACCAGCACAAAACAAACCTTCCCCAAAGGAAGTCACTGATGGTGCCTCTGTCTCTCAATTTACACGTCTGACAACGGCCCTGAGTTTTATCGGTTCTACTAGATGTGGCACTCGTATACCCAATACTGATTTCATGTCCCTAAACCCAAGCTGGTGGGATATATATTGTTCAGTCATGGACACATATAACCACAGCAGATTTTGCAATAGGACTTGAAAATTAGTCTTTGTACTTTGCAGAAATTCCTTGTTTTATTATAGGAAATAATTGAGTCCCTGCTTCTCCAGCAGATTTCATGGACAAAACCAATAGACTTATCAAATTACTTATTCTATCCTTATTCTCTGATCTTCCATCTGGTGTGTGTGTGTGTGTGTGTGTGTGACTCTCACAGGTCTTGAAGCTAGGCAACTACCACAGCTTGCTGACACCACCACTTCTTTCTTCAGCCCTTTCCCTTTCCTCTGGCCAGGACACTGGAGCTGGACAGGAAAACAGCTGTCGGCTAAAGGTCTGTGTTGATGATAAACCCTTTACGTGCAAGCTCAGGCTTTGTCACCAGCCTGCCCAAACAAAACAGCTGTGGACTTCAGTAGACCTGTGTGTAGGTAGAGAACCCCAAGTTTGCTGATGACAGACAGACAGACAACCAAAAGTGTATACTAGTCCCTAAGGTGCTCAAATTGTTTTGAAATCCACAAAAGGAATTGCCCTGGGAAGCCAAGTTTTACTTTTAATAACGCTCTGTTCCTTTGGCCCTTTATCCTAAACCTCTTTCCAGGTCCTTCAGTTTCTTTTTCTTCTACTAGTCTCCCGTTGCAGCTTAAGGTGTGGGCTCTGGGTCAGTAGCTTTGCCATGACCTGGGAACTTGTTAGAAATGCAGAACCTCAGGCCCCATTCTAGACCTCCTGAATCAGAATCTGCCTTTTAACAAAACCCAGGTGATTGGAGAAGATGTTGAAAGCTGATACTCTGCTCACAGAGACCCTGGTCTCTGGATAGGCCTCTTTCTTTAAGGCACAGATAAGGTACATAGATGCATCCTTCTAAACAGAATGCCAAGGTGTCAAGGTCATTATGTGGCCTTATGGTACATGCAAACACTCTTGAAGCAGCAGCAAGAAAGCAGAGAGTTCAGTCTTTCAAGTAAAAAAGAAACAAACTTAGATTCCAACCTCAAGTCTGGCATTTACCAGCTCTTCCTTTCCTCGTTTGTATTAACTCCACTGTGGAGATTAAATGAATACCTGACACTCAGAGAACCCAGTTGATATTCTTCTTTCCCACCAGAACTGAGTTTCCAATCTATGAATATCATCCAGTGACTAGGTTATTAATTTTTTTTTCCGTTCAACTTTCCTATTCTTTTATTTTTCTGCTGTTGTTTTTGTTTTAGTACTTCCAAAAAATACAAGGGGAAAGAAAAAGTGAATCTCAAGGCTGTCTATATAGTTACTCATCAGTGGCTTTGTTGAACGATTTTTGAAGAGGCGACAGTTGAAAAAGCTAAAATAATCACTTGGGATTTTTGCTGAAATTCCAAGACCCATCTGTAAACATTATGATATAAAGGATAATTAAAGGAGGGGGGGGTTCATTCTTGAGAACAAAATAGAAAATACCCCAGTAAAAATACCTAAAATGTGGGAGAAACAAGCTAAATTCCAGCAAGCACATCTGTTAATCCTGTCTTGGGACCACTGTCACAGCTGGATGGGGTGAGTGACAGGTATTTGTGTTGTAGTGCTAGGATTGTTTTCTACTTCTTTGAAGAACAGGATTTGAGGATCCGTATTCTATAATGTTCAATTTCTTGCTTGCCCTTTACATTATTCTTTGGCAAAAGCATAATGTGATATTCTGAATTTTAGCACAAATTCATTAGAAGGTAAAACTCACCTGGATATCAATTGCTTCATCATCAAATTAGATGTAATCGCTTCTGAAGGGAATGGCTTATGGAAGAATTACAATATGGGGTTTCTTTTCTGACAGACTAGAGGTTTAACATGGCAGATGAATAGGAAAGCTGGTCTCAAGCGGATGTCCAAATCTGGCTCAGGCCTGACCAAGATATCATGATCCTTCCTACAAAGAAGAGCATCTCTGGTTCTGGGGGTCGGGTAGGGGGAGGGGGAGGACACAGTGCAGCTGATTGTGAATACTTTGGAAGGGGGAGCTTGACTTGCAGCAAGGAAGCTCCTCTCCAGAGGGTTTTTGAGCTTCCCTCAAGATCTTCTTTCCTGCCCTTCCAGATGGCCTTCCTCATACTGTTTCCTCTCTAGGGTGTCCCATTCAGCTTTCAAAGGAAATAGCTACATTCCAAGAGAAAAGAACATACTTGTTATTCCAAACTGACTTCAAAGTGACCTATAGATTTAATGCAACATAAATGACTTGGTTATTTACTCCCCACCCCTAAACTAACTTCATTGTTTGGTTCTGTAGGCCAGACAATTTCATTCATATTTTGTTTATACTCCGGGACGTCACATTGAATCTATTTGAATCTCCAAATATTCAATGGAAGTTCAAACAGATGAAAAGTGATGCCCCCACCACCCCAATTTCTATTACAAGCTTCTGTGAGACCTAGCAATTGCAATGCTAAATTCTCATAAGAATAGCTGATTTAGTAGAATTTCATCTTGACTAGAAATGAGGATCATAGACGGAGAAGGGGAGATGGTTCTCATCTTATTTCAGACTCATGGCTGATGCCCCAAAGGGTGAGATCCTCAAGCCTGGTAAGAGAACAGGAGATACCAGGCCTGGTTGGACCTGGCTTGCATAGACTGAGAGTCCAAAAGGTGAGCACCTCTGTTGCAGAACACTCTCGATGATTCAGATATGAGAACTCTGTGAAATGGAAGGTGTTTGCTCTCAAGAACACAGATCTTTCAGTTCCTCCTGGTTTCTTAATTTTTACAACCATCATCAAGGAAGAAAAAGTTCTTTTCTTTCTTGTCAAGCATTAATATACAAGATTAATAATTAGTCTGAGTTATCACTGCTCTTGTTTTAAGCCATGTAGCCACATTCACAAATATCAAAGTACTCTGCAAGACGAAAACAACTTCAGACATGTAGGAGTGAAGTACTGCCAACATCTAGGAGAGAAAATAAAATGTCTTTCATTCTTTCATTCCATTTTGGACCAAATTTCTCTGAAGAGAAACTTTTACTGCAGTGGGGTAAAAATGTGGGAAGTCTGAATACAGCCCATACCTGGCTTTAATTAATGTCCTTCTTGGCCTTCTGAAAAAAAAAGAATCCAAACAGTGAAAAGGCTTGGGACTAAGCTCTTCCCTTTTCCCTGCAAGTGCTTCCAATCTGCAAAGGAAAGGAATGAATCAGAAGAAAGAATGATTTTCATGATCAACCTCAAAGTAAGAAATTGGCTTCCTGTGGCTCAATTCTGTTGCATTTGATCCCAGAGCTTTACAAAACATCTGTAGTAAAAAAGGCAAGAAAAAGAATTTAGATAAATGAAGGATCCTCCAGAAGAAACAAAACTTGCATGCTTAGGAAGTTTATTATCAGAGCAGAATGTCTGATACAAGTTTTTCCTAGATCCATCTCCCTCTGAGATCTTCATGTAATTATAGATCCACAGGAAATGTCCCTTGCCGAATCACTATAAACAATTAATTTGCTTCTAAAATAATCTTAAAGTGAGGTATCCTAGATACCAGTTAGGTAACTGTCAGATTTACTTTAAAGGAGCCATTGACTAACTCTTCTAAATAGCTCACTTTTCAGTTTTTGTTTTTTTTAATTTTTTAATGTCAAAATATCATTGAAATATGCTACCCCAGGGTTGTCAGCCTGGGCACAATTGACACATTTGGCCAGGTAATTAATTCTTTGTTGTGAGGGGGTCTGTCCAGTGCATTGTAAAATGTATATTGGCGTCTCCAAACTCTACCCATTAGATACCTGCCAGAAGCATTCTCCTCCTCTGCAGCTGTAGCAATTGAAAATATCTGCAGATGTTGCCAAATGTCCCTGGGGCCAAAATCGACCCTGGGTGGAGAACCACTGCATTGAAGCTTTGCTTAACTGGTGCCAAAATAGTCTGTGGCAAAATGTCACACTGTGGAAAATTATATAGCAACTCGTTTTTTAATTATTTTATGATTTGGCATTGCTGAGACTAAGTTTGTGATCGATCTTAAAAAGGAAATGCTTTCTTTCTGATTGGGGTCAGTCAGCTCCTTAAAAGCAGATGCCAACTACTTCTGATGCCATTTGCCATCTGATTTTAAACAGGTTATACAGATCTGTAACTCCATGTGGTCTCATTTGTAAAACAATGATACCACTAGCTTTTCTTACAGAAGAAAAAACAATTAATCAGAATAATAGGCTAAATGTTCTGACTATGTGAAGGGGCTTGAGGATGCAAAATCATGCAAAATGTAACTGAACAAGTACAGGAGAGGTTATATAAATATTAACTAGTGATCGTTCAACAAGTGTATGAGAGGTCACATAAATATTAACTATTGATCATTATCGCTCTTCTAAAAGGATTAGAGACCCTGCCCCCATCAAGAATGCACTTGAAAACTGGAAACATAACAGTATAAAACCCATCTCAAGATATACCTTTTATTCAATGTATACATACTTTTAAACTTGGTTTTCAAAAGAAAAATAACTTTGGTAAATAGACATTTATACTACCTAGTTGGAAGCATGTTTGAAAAGTGACTTTTTACCAAAAGATAGAACATAGGATTAAAGCGCCTGTGGAGGATCCATTTTCCTGGGCTCACATGTCTCTGAGAAACAGTGAAATCAGGTAATAAACATGAAGATGGGGTAACATAGAGGTTGGCTTGACAAAAATAACAGAAGCTGATTCGAAGCTGGTCTGAGTACTGTACCTAATTCACTCAATGGTAGGCTAATGCCTGGGCATTAGTCGTGCCCAGAACAGAGTGTGCTGTGATGTTTAATATGTGATACAGCAAGTAGGGCGGGGGTTGGGAACAGGACACCAACCTTCCATCTTTGTGTTTATTAAGCTGTATCACATGACACCCGCCTCCCTTAGACGGTATGCGTGCTGTGTCACGGGATACTGTAACGTGTAAAAGAAGGGAACGGAGGCAGATTCAATCACTCCCACCAACAAAGGCGTCTTTCTTGAGCCCTTTGAAAGGGTCTTTGGACACAGTGTCCTTGTGTAACAATCACTAAATCCTATTCTGTTGGAATTGTGATATGTCCTTGCTCCTGGCTACACTTTGAGTAACTTCTCTCCTTTCACTTGTGGTAGGTGACCTATTTTACAGGACTTTCACGAAATGTTGCCCCAGTTCCCTCCAAAATTAAGTCCAACAAGAGCAAGGCCATCTTTGGCGAATCAGTGTTCATGCCACACACCGGGAAGCTTTGTGCAGGTATGTGCCCACTTAAGAAAGGCTGGTAGTTATGTCTTTTTTTTTCACATGTTCTAGATTGAACCTCTGCTTAAATAAAAGTTTTCATTAAAAAAAAAAAAAGGTGTGAAAAAAAGTAAAACTCTCTCAACTGGCAAGCCTTGATTTCTAGGTAGTTTGCCAGCCTCTTCTGAATACAGCCACCAGCCCAGAATCTAGTGAAGGCATGGAGTAAAAAGCTTTTTGACTTCCTGTCAAAAGAACTGAATTTATACAGTACCAACATGCTGTGTCCATAGGCTTGTGTGAGGTCATCTACCACCTGTAATCTCTTCATAAAATCTGACGTTTTTTACCTACTAAAACGAACTAGCCTTGTTTCTGAGGCGGACTGTTGGAAGCGTTTGTTGGTCAAAACTGTATTAGTTCTCATGGGTGAGTTGCTTGGATTCCAAATCAAAGTGTGAGACCAAAATAAGAAAGATTCTGCTGTTGACTAGGAAAACATCTTAAACAATTAAAAAGAAGACTTTTAAATCATTTATATAATAATGGCAATAACACCAAATAAGCCACCATCACAGTATTATTCTTTTCTCTCCCACTGCAGATACTGGTGGTTTAAGGAACTAACCAGCTGGTTTAAGAAACTAAACAGCCTTTCGTTGGCTCTGCTATCTTGCCTGTGTTTGTTGTGAATCAAAAGGGAAGGCCAGGTGAGAACCCTATCATGCACAAATCTCTCATTTCTCCTGGATAAAGCAGCCTAAGTGCTGTGGATATATGAGTAGTCCATAAGATTTATGCTGCCTCAAAGTATCATCTTAAAGCAAGGGAGTTTGCTGTTGATACACAAATGAACATTCTTCTTATTCCAATTGAATCCATCACCATGGGTGTATTGATTTCAGTTTCCTTACCTCAGCATGTTCTTTCTTTCCTTTTGGAAGTAATCCCCCTTGAAATTTATAGTAAAAATGGAATTCATCTTGTTCCTTCCTTGTATCCACTGGTCTTGGACTTGAACTCTGCTTGAATGCAGATACCCCAGAGAGTCAGAAGTTGAACTTCTATTTCTAGGCTGAGAACAGTATCAGTCGAATCATATCCTAAGCTAATAAGTGATTTAGGGTTTGTGGAATCTTTTCTTTTTCTCTTGAAACTAATCTCAGAACAATACACCATCGTAAGGTCATTGTCAACAGCTTGCTCAATTTGTCCTTTTAGAGAACCAATCCTTCCAAACCTGGCCAGCTGTAGCCTCTTCACTTTAATGTGCTGCCATGTATCAGCCTTGGAATTCAGTCTGGCCTTGAATTTCAGCTGACTATATAATTCAAATGTAATTGCTGATGCACTTTCAAAAAACTTCAGGAAACTGTAAATGCTTATTTTAGTTTATAACAGTGATGGTATTTTATGTTTGAGGAATGTTAGCATGATGACTAGAAAAATGTACATTCATCATCCTCTATAATCTAAGACTGTTAGCAGGTTTAGTCTGTAGATAAAGGTTCAGAGAGTGTTTTGTCTATTTATTTTGGAGAGTCTGAAACATCAAAAGTAGGTTTCTGACACTGTAGGTGAAAATAGGAGCCAGGAGTCTTTTCTAATCCCAGAGTTAGTTGTTTTTTTGGTTTTTTGTTTTTTGTTGTTAACATCTTCATTGGGGTATTATTGCTTTGCAATGGTGTGTTAGTTTCTGCTTTATAACACAGTGAATCAGCTATACAAATACATTTATCCCCACATCTCGTCCCTCTTGCGTCTCCCTCCCACCCTCCCTATCCCACCCCTCTAGGTGGTCACAGAGCACAGAGCTGATCTCCCTGTGCTATGCGGCTGCTTCCCACTAGCTAGCTATTTTACATTTGGTAGTGTATATATGTCCATGCCACTCTCTCACTTCGTCCCAACTTACGCTTCCACCTCCCTGTGTCCTCAAGTCCATTCTCTACATCTGTGTCTTTATTCCTGTCCTGCCCCTAGGTTCATTAGAACCTTTTTTTTTTTTTGATTCGATATATATGTGCTAGCATATGGTATTTGTTTTTCTCTTTCTGACTTACTTCACTCTCTATGACAGACTCTAGGTCCATCCACCTCACTACAAATAACTCAATTTCATTTCTTTTTATGGCTGAGTAATATTCCATTTTATATATATGCCACATTTTCTTTATCCATTCATCTGTCTATGGACACTTAGGTTGCTCCATGTCCTGACTATTGTAAATAGAGCTGCAATGAACATTGTGGTACCTCACCCTTTATGAATTATGGTTTTCTCAGGTATATGCCCAGTAGTGGGATTGCTGGGTTGTGTGGTAGTTCTACTTTTAGTTTCTTAAGGAACCTCCATACTGTTCTCCATTAATCCCAGAGTTACTGTTAACTCATAAAATAGCCTTCCTTGTTCTCTATGCATGTGTCTCTTCATTACTTTGCTATAAACTAACACACCGTTGTAAAGCAATTATACTCCTATAAAGATATTTAAAAAAAAATGACAGCATGTCCCAGACATCACTGGGCTTTAGTAGGAAGGTGATACTTTGCAACCACAGGCCACAGCCCTGGGAGTTCATATCATGGCTTCTGGAATCAACCTCACAGTTCAGGTACTGGCTCTCACCAAGCCACACCTTCTTCCCAGCTGCTGTCAGGGTGGTTGTCCTAAAGAACACATTGTGCTAACCCTTTGTTTGCAAGATTAAGACCAAACTCCTAAGCATGGCATTCAAGGCTTCTCAATAATCTACACCTTCCCTTCAAGGCACTCTGTGCTTGGTCACTCAGAACTACTTAATTTGTCCTGATTTTGTTCTCTTCTTGTGTACCTCCAAGTCTACACTTCCACCTGCTTTAAGTATTCTTCCTTTTTTTCTCAATGTAGAACCAGCCTTCATACCCTTCAATATATGTAGAGCTATGTCTTCTTAATTCAATGAACCCCTTCAATTCTTGGGTTAGAGAAAGTGGCTGTTCTCTCCTTGTCCACTGGGTCCCTTCACACCCAGATTTTACCATTTTACTACCCTGTGCTTGTTAGTTGACTGTTTATGTTTTCACACTCACCTCCTGGAGATCGTGATCTTCTTGAAGCAAGAACCTGAATCCTATTTTTTTTTTTGTCCCCCAACCCATGTTACTCAACCAAGGTAGGGGAGAGGGAGAAAGAGAGGAGGAGTGAAAGAGGAGGGCCTTGGATGTCTCACAGACAGTATATTTGGACTTAAGAGGTCCAAACTGGATATCTCCATGCTTCCCATCCTCATGCCCAACACACCACATTCTGGTCCCTCCTGGCTCCTTCATTTCACATGCCTCACACCTGCATGTCTTCCTTGATGCTCCTTTTCCCCTTCCATGGCTAGACTCTGCTCATCTGTCCTTTATACTCAGCCCAGTGTTGGCCACTCACTCGCTCTCCACTCTCATGTGCTCCCTTCCTGGGCTTTGGTCACAAAAACTTCTGACAATTTCTCCAGAAGTTCCTCCATGTTCCTTCCACCTCATGACTTGAATGCACATATGACTGAAACGTTCTTCCTCTGCACCCCCCTTGGCTAAATCCTCCTCATCTGTTGGGCTTCACTTTAAACATAACTTCCTCAGAGACCTTTGTCTTATTTCCCTACTTGAAGCATTCACCCACTTCTCATTCTCCTTGTCAATTCTCTAGAGAAGCACATTGGTTGACATCCTCATGCATCACAATTTGGATTCTTCTGTGTATATCTTTGTTTACATGTTTTCTGTCTTTCTCTTTAGAAGGTATGTTCCATGGGTTATTCACTGGGTTTGCTGCGCCCAGCTTTCTGAAGCCACTCTTTCCTCCTACCTGTTAAGTAATTGGCTTCCAAAAGAGTCCACACAATCCTCGCATGATAGTATACTTGTGCATGGATTTCCTTCATATCTTTTATTTTTCCTTGTGCTGAGTAATAGCCACAAGGAGACATACTCACTCATGAGACTCACTTCCTTTGGGAGTGTAGAGATCAAATAATATGTGCAGCTTTCTACTAACATTCAGTTATAAAAGTAGAGAACTCGAAGACTCTGTCAAAAGCCTAGATCCTAAAGATTAAAAATGCTCCCATAAAGCAACAGTTAATCTATATGTAAAATCAAAACATGTTAGCACTCTCCTGAAGTCCACGAATGAGAAATGATGCAGGTCCTATTAACGAAGTGTTAAATGATAAAAATTCAGCATAAGAAAGGAGAAACAGTAAACTTCTAATGGTCATTAAACCCCCCCCATGAAAATCCCAGTATTTAAGATTCCATAATTAGACCAGCCAAAGGAATAGTCCTTTTTTGAAACTTTTCCAACTGCTTTTACTCTTTATTCCATCTCAGGCCATTTCAAGATGAAACATTATTATTAAAATTATAAAAAATGTGGGACTTCCCTGGTGGTCCAGTGGTTAAGACTTTGCCTTCCAATGCAGGGGGTGTGAGTTCGATCCCTGGTCGAGGAGCTAAGATCCCACATGCCTTGTGGCCAAAAAAGCAAAACCTAAAACAGAAGCAATGTTGTAACAAATTCAATAAAGAGTTAAAAAATGATCCACATCAAAAAAATCTTTAGAAAAAAAATTATAAAATATGTATCAGTGTTGTTTTAAAAATCGTATCTGAAATAGTTCTAGAAAACTAAAGAAAATGTATTTTTATTTAGTGAGATTCCTTGTGTTTAGCCCAAGAATGGGTCTGGGCACTTCAGACTGTAAGGTTTTGCTGCATGTGGGTCCTGTGTATATAGATCTGGTTGTACTTCATTTCCAGCTGTTGGTACTTAACACAACTAAGATGCTCATGAGAACACCAGATGGTCCAATCATGGAAGTTTAAAGAGTGGATCTCCTTTGGGGTTTTTAGTGCCCACAGTAAGTTTACCTTATCCCCCTTCTGTATGCTGAATTTTTATCATTGTAGCGCCTTCTCAATAAGATTTGAATTGTTTCTCATTGGTGAACTTCAGGAGAGCCCAACATGTCTTCATTTGATTTATTTAACTGCCATGTATTACCTAGGTTTTTGACAGAGCCTTTGAATTCTCCCATTTAAAGAAAAAATGAATACGGTTTAAGGCATTTTTAGATCTCATGATTTTATGATGAATTCATGAGACAACAATTCGGATTGAATATTAGAAAAATATTCCAGCTGGGAAATAACACCTCAGGGGAAGAGGGAGAATTCCCTCTGCTTGAGTCAGACTGGTTTGTATAAAACTCAGGCAAGGGATGAAACAGGGAGACCAAGCCAAGGGGAACTGGCCCTGCATAACCCAACATGGTCTTTCCATTTCTAATTTCTGAGTTTGTGAGTCCTGTGGGAATTTTTCAACCCATTAACAGCGCCCTTTTTCTGTCCCTTGTAATGGCCTAATGAAATAAACACTCATAAATATATGAAGTTCCCAAAGATAAGAGCCGAACATCAGTCTCCCATCTTTTACATGGCGGTGGAGTTTTTACCATCACTGTATTGATCACTTGACTTCCTGGAACTATTTCCCCCCTTACACTGAAGGTCAGAACTCCTGTCATTTGATTCTTTTAAACCTTTGGATGCCTAAGTGCCTAGTGATTGAGGAAATTTAAATTTTATATGCTTTCTAACACTTGGTAAAGAGATAATTGGACTTTATCAGCTACTTGTGATTTTTAACTGAATCTCTGCAAATCTGTCCCAGGACAGAGACCCTTTAAGAGGCAGAGTTAGAGGGTCTTAAAGAGCAAGCAGAGGTGCACAGAGCTATTTTGGCTGTGAAAATTGGATCAAAAACTCAAACTAAAGATATCCGATGGCAACCATGACATGGCAAAGATTTGTTCCTGCTGGAATGGAGCTTGCTCAGCTTTACAGTATCCAGGCCAACCTTGTGGTCTTTCACCAACAGGCTAAGGCAATAGTCACCTCCCCTCTTCTTTCCCTGGTGAATCTGTCAAGAGGCAGCCTGGAAACAACTTAGATCTTGTTCTTTCTTTTCTTAGAGTGTTATGATCTGTCACATTGTGCTTAGTGTATTTTGCACTGAAAATAATGTAAAGGTGGTGTGTCCCTTAAGCCTGAGCAGCAATAAGTTCTATTCTTCTAGACTGAGGGCTTTGCACACCCTAAACACAGGTGAAGTAGAATTTCTTTTGCCCACTTTTAACTCCCTCTTCCTTGGCCCAAGCTTGGCTCTCCTGAAGAATGTTTTGTTTCCTATGGCTCTTATCCTTGCTACCTATGGTTTAAGAAGAAACTTCCTCTCTGCTTAACAATAGCATATAGGAAAGTTGAACAACATGGGCCACTGAGGAAATGCAGAGAACCAGGTTGGATCTGTTGTAATTTTATATTTCCTTGTTCTATTTCTTTCTTATTCTAGACAACATGCATGCTTCTAAGTAAGTTTATGCTTTGGGATATGCATACACTTTCAATGACTCAAGCATTTAAAAATGTAAGTGTATGTTCATTTGGGCATTCAGGCAAGTGATCATCCCAAGTGCACTGAATCCCTACTACATTCTCACATCCCTGCTGCAGCTACTGAGAGGGGACCAGCAAGAGCTTTCTGTTGGATCCACACACCTGGCTTGGATTCTTGAGTCTTCACAAATCAGTTATGGAAATTTATGCCAACCTCTCCAAGGTCACTGTGTTCTTAGATGAAGAATAGAGACAATATTACCTGTTTTGTGTATTTCACAGAGCAGTTATAAAAATCTATGGGATAATGTTTGTCCAAGCACTTAGCATGATTAAATGGTTGGGTGTATCTATTATCATTATGCAAAAACTACTGATGAAAAAACAGTTATAAATGGAATAACCAGCGAGGCATGGTTCCAACTCTTACAGGTTAAGTCATTAAGAAGAAAGGATTCCATGTTGGGATTGTCAGAAACGTTTTGCTAAAAGAAGCAGATTTGAAGAAGGGAAAGGTGTAACCATGAGAAAGGAAGGGTGTGGACATTGCAAATGAGGATGAGGCAGTAGAAACAAAGGGACTGCAGCTTGAGCATACCTCTATGAAATTCTTACTCTGTGTGAGTTGTTTTTACGACTTTGATATCTCTCTTCCCTCCATATTATCTATGCATATAATATGTATATGGAATTATGCACAGTTATATTGTTTTGCTCTAATAACAATATCCTAAGAGGAAGAGAGGAAGGCATGTATGTGATATATAGCCTTTCCATCATACCTTGAGAAAGTAAAATTTTATTTCACTGGGAGTATGGAGTCATGATTTGACTTAAACTATAAATATTTGGAACGATGAGATCTTTAGAATAGAGTTTTGATAAGTACATTTCCCATTGTCTCCTGAGAACTGAAAGGGCTGAGAAATGTGGTTTAAGACAAGAATACATCATCCTGTCAATACTACTGATTGTTTTACCCACTCAACTTTCAGATAGATGGCCAACACCCAAAACAGGAGAGAAAAAAAGTGACAATGGCTGACAGATATAAAATGTCCCTTCTAACTTCAGAACTTGGGATTTTAAAAATATTTATAATTTACAAGAATAAACAATGAGCTAATAGTCCATAGGGTTCTCTGTGGCCAATTTGGACTTAAAACAGTGGTGGGTCACTCTCAAATATCTAAAGTTCAAATTCCATTTGGATCATGACCAAGACATTCAAATAGATAGATGAAGTTTTTCAAACCTCTGGAGACTGGAAATGTGAGCTGGAAATTTCATGCGCCTTCATGGTATTTTTGATTCTTCTGGTTTGGGCAGAAATGAGAAATGAAGTTTAAGTTAAATGTTTCAGATTACTAAAAAATAAACGGACGATGTCCAAATATGAACTTTATTGTATAAATACTCATTAAGCATGCCTCTTTTCTAAAGTTCATAATCATTTTTATAAAATAGTCTTCATGATCTGTGTTAACTTAATATTTAATTGATTCATTCTTTCAGATAGTAAACAGTAGGAGAAATGATATAGTTGACTAAGTATTCTCTCCATAGACTTGTTCAGCGGATCCTCCAATTGTAGCAGTGGTTTGAAAGACACCTCCACTGTCTTATTTTTTTCTTTCTGGATGTAAAAAACAAAAATCACACTTTTCCCAGTTCTTTAGAGGTATTTAAAGTGCTGAGTCCTACTAGGAGAGAAATCAAACCTCATTTGGTTTAGATACATTAAGGCTGGGTCTACACAACTGGAGATGAAATGGAGCAAGACTGAAAAATATAGTGAGACTGATTTTCTGGAAAATGTGGATGTTGTGTCATCAGGGCAAAGTAGGGATGGCACCTCCATGTCCATGCTATCTGTCTTGGTGATAAAGTTGAACTGTGGCAAGTCAAATCAACTGAAATCTTTTTGGATTGATATGAATTAGCTGAAATTGATCAAATGTACCCACTTTCCATCATGTAGATCACAGAAAGAAAAGTTGTTAATTGGTTCTCAAGAACAGACGAGCTAATCAGTTTCAAAAGGTATATTAAGATGTTCTCCTCTGGGCTCCCATTTGTCCTAAGTTTGAAAACATGTCCCCTAACCCTGGAGCTCATTGCTCTTTCCATGGTTTTATTTAAAGCAGAAGAAGTTCAGGAACTATGACACACTCGGGCCTGCAACGAATAAACAGGCAGAATAGTTTGTGATAGCTACTCTTTTTTTGCAGCTGTTCCTTGCATAAAGTAGGTGAGCAGTAGTAAATGCTTGGTGAATTTAATCTATTTCTTTGGGGCAATGTAATTCAGGCTCAAAAAGCAGAAGAGAAGTGAAAATGCCAAAGTGAAATCATATGGTTAAATTGTTTTTGTGTCCCTCTACCCTACACCACCCCCAATTCAAATGCCTGAACACAAGAATCAAGGGCAGATTGGAAATCTTCACTGAGTAAAAGGAAATATTTAATCCCCTAACATTGAGAACACAAAACAGACCCAGGTTCAATTCCTGAATTCAAGACCTGAGTTCAAGTCCTAAGCCCACCATTTCCTAGCTGCCTTTTTTGGAGTGCCTTTTGTATACGGCCCTTCAAAAATCTTGCAGGAGTTTTAATGAGGCACATGATGTTCAAGGCACTGGAGATGGGGCAGCCTGCAAAATGTTTCCCAGATGCCAGGAGAGGTATTGGGTGCATCAGTATTGCCCAGATGCCTAAAAATCCTCATGTTCTCTAACTGGAAACTCACTATCTTGGGATCTTTCTAGTGGAACCCAGGAGTCTGTATGGAGCAGGCATGACCCAGGGATACAAATATGGTGAGAACACAGTTTCCCACATGCATATGAGAAACTTCATTTCAGGAGTTTCCTAAGATTTTTAACTGAGGCATAAACTTAGCATTTTGGAGATAGGATATTTTTGAAATCTGCCTAGAGAAGTTGGAGGATAAGCACTTCATATGTTTGATGAGAAGATCATTGGGACAAGAGGTGTGACAGCATTTTACAAATTGCATCATCAATATAAACACGTAAATATATGCTTGTGTATGACGATATATGCATATGTATGACTCTATGCAAATATGATCTGGTCAATATCACATTTATCTTATACAAAGCCAAGTATGCTTCAAGTTGCCATTATTTGAAAGGGCTAAAAAAAATAAGCTCTAGGTTGTTCAACACATGAGATCAACTTTACATTCTGAAACTAATAGGCCTTTGCATCAACACTTTTTTGATAAGTATAATTATGTTTTCCCCCAAACTTTTAATTTTATCTTACTTGGGATGTGTGTGTCTATGTTTTTGGTTTATTTGTTTGTTTTTCTCCAACATATGACACAGGCAAAATCTTTGGTTAAGGCCAATTAATACAACAGAGATCAACATTCATTATTTATAAGTTTAAATTATTTTTATTCCATATGTCATCAATAGTTTAGAAAAGCACCACTTATTCTCTTTAAACCTCTAAGTTAGCATTTCACTCGATGTTTTGTCCAGTCTGTAATCAGTAGAATTCTGGAGAGGTTTTCTGGTTTATTTTTTTCTTAGTCTCCACTTCCATTAGATGAGCATAGGCATTTGAGGAGGTTTTGTGCACCCCTGGGGGAAGTTGTGGTCCACCTCACACCCACAACACCATTTGCAACAACAGACAAAACCATAAATACAGAGAGGTTTGGACTTCTTATGTTACTGCTGGGTGTTCTTCTTACCCTTTGAATCTTCATTTTGGCATTTTTATTCCCCAAGTCCTTGACTACTTATGTAAACAGGAGAGCTTTGGAAAGCAGTCCCCTGAGCTGTCCTGCTGGAAGATTCTTTCAAGCTGGGGAAGGCATCTTATGTTGGGTCCTTCTGAGCCCCGATTTGGTCTCCAAGTCTCACCACAGCCTGACTTCTTACTGCAAGCAGTACACTTTGATATGAAGTCTTATCAAATGCTTTTCTTTGACGGGGTACAGAATGCAGTGTGTTTCCTGGCTGAGCACGCTATAATGCCTGCAGGGAACTTTCACAAGTTTGTTAGGCAAGCCCTTCACCATAAATCTAGCAGTTGGCCTTGAAAGACCGTCAGCTTTTTCAAGGTGCTCTTTAGCTAAAGCCCACTGCAAACATACCCAGTATTTCCTTTCACACCTGATTTCTTTTCGGGTCCATGAACTCAGCACCTGGTGAAGCCATACTTGAAAAATAATTTAATGTCACCATTCAGTTGGTTGTCAGTTACAAGACTTGAAACTCTTGTGGGGGCATCTTGGGACACCTTGCTTTCATTCATTATCAAGAAGCATTATGGGTAGTCAAAAGACTGAGCTTTGGGGGAAAAAAAAAGCTGTTCTGGGGCTTAATTCTGACTTTGAGGGAGTTATTTAAGCCCTGCAACTAAGTTTTTTTCTCATGAATATAGTAGTTTATACTGTATTTGATATAGATTTAGAATTATTGGGAGGACTAAATTAAAAATTTATGTAAAGAGCTGAGCACATAGTAGGCCTTTCAAAAATACAAAATAAAAATCTATTGAATACAAGGTTTAAGGGCTTTTAAAATAAGAAATCTCCTTAAATATTATTTTGATTGCTTTTCCACTCTCAGCATGAGGCTTTGGGAAATTTCTCTAAAGCATGAAAAGCCTCTTTTCCCCTGTTGCCACCAAGTCTGAAGTGACAGAAAGCTTTTCACTGAGAACAGTAGAACCAGGGTCTCAGGATGACAGTGGTTTCTACCAATTAGACCTGAAAATGGTACAACTGACTTAAAGGTGACTCTCATTTAAAATAATTAATCACTGTCTATTTGAAAACATGACATCATGGCCAGTTTTTATTTATTTTATTTTACAAACCACTCCTTTCTTTCCAGCAATTTTTCAGGATACTAAAAATAGTCTTACCCTAAACTTAACCGAACTGGCCTTATGATTTTTTCATTACACTCAACAGTGTTCTCACTGCTCTAAATCTCTGACTAGCATGCCAGAAAGTTATAGAGAATGTGTTTTGTTTATTTGAACTAAGCCAATGACCTTTTCAAGCATTCTCATCATGAACTGCTTATCACATAGAGTACCTTCTGTGCATAATGAACAAATAGGATCAAATTGTGGGACCTTATGGGATAAAACTACTTTTCCCCTTAGGTCGTCAACTTTTAAACGAGATGTTCTGCAGAACAGACAATGTTGACATGACATTATGGAGACACATCATGACAGGACAGCATTTTGTCACAAGGGTGATGTGTGAACTTCAGAGGATTTGGATCCTAAGTTTGGACACACTGCCAAGAATGTGGCTTCTTTTTTAGAGTATCCAGATGTCTCATGTCTGTAGAACTGAGCTTTTCAAATTGTTTATTTGTTAGTTTATATCAGGAAAAGAAAGAGTACATTGCCTTCTTGAATCTAATTCAAGTCACTTCCAGAGTCTGAAAAACATACCATACCTTCAGACACATATTTTTATCTGCTCTGTGGTTGACTTTTATGGACTGGATCAAAGTTAGGCTTATTTTAAAAGAATAAGCAAAAACAAAAGCAAAAATCTCCTTAATTTAAGCAAAGTCAAAATGTTAAATGTCATTTCATAAAAATTAGGGAATGGAATAGAAGACGGAGTTGGGGGAGATTATTCGAAGCTTTTATAACCTTGATGTTTCTCTATAAGAACCAAAGGGAAATCAAGCATGGTCTTCATGGCCTTTCTCCATCATGATGCCCAAATGCATCACGTGCTAGCTCTGTCTCAGTCATCTGTAGAGAGCTGCCTCTGTATGCAGATTCCAGCAATGACCATCAGTAATGACAATGGGATTTCCAGGGACAAATGTATCATTTGATTCACTTTTGCTGTCATTTGTCTAAAACATAAACAGCATCATGGGTTTGGATACTATCAGAAAATCACAAATCATTTTTCTCACCTACATTAGTTCTTGAAAAGTTTGACCAGCTCCAGGTCTTAAAATAGGGAAATGCAATAGTTCAATTTGGAAACTCATGGTTTGTTCCCTGCTGAGCCCACAGTGCACAAAACAGGGCACAAGATGGTTGTTGCTTTCATATTTATTAAATGAATAAGTGAATTGTTCAGACCAATATTATTGATTGCCTACAATTAGTAAAGAGTCTGGTACTTTAAACTTTGGCTTCATGAGTGAGATGGTTCTCTCTCTGATGTGATCCCTGGGTGACACCATGAATTGGTATCCCCCTTCCTTCATATTGGAATTTCATACATTTATCATGAACAGATTTCTACACATCATAAGCAGTTATGATTTTCATAATTCTGGTTAACGAGTTCTGGTTTTGAAGTTCTGTTCTTCATTTTTGTGAATGAGTCATCAAGCCTAAGAAATTATGGAAACCTTAATGAAGCCATGTAATCTCATAATAATTTCTAGGAAACAAAATAGCAATGGGGCACAGGTTACCTTAAAGATACACTCTTTAGGGCTTCCCTGGTGGCACAGTGGTTGAGAGTCTGCCTGCCGATGCAGGGGACACGGGTTCGTGCCCCGGTCCGGGAAGATCCCACATGCCGCAGAGCGGCTAGGCCCATGAGCCATGGCCGCTGAGCCTGCGCGTCCGGAGCCTGTGCTCCGCAACGGGAGAGGCCACAACAGTGAGAGGCCCACGTACCGCAAAAAAAAAAAAAAAAAAAAAAGGTACACTCTTTACATACAGGACTAGAGCAGTGATTGTGTACCAGCTCAAGAAAACCACTTGAAAACTTGAAACAGAAGAGAAGAATCCTTGAATGCTACCCTGTACTGAGGTCTAACATCAAATTACATTTTTTTGATCAGTGATATAGTTAAAAACATGCAATCTCCCAGGGAAAAAAATAATGTCCTAATGTATGCTTAGGTAATTAATAAAGAATCTTAACAAAGAACTAGGAGAGACCTTAAGAGTCACTTAGCCCATCTTCCTACTTTGTACACTATTTATACCAAAAGAGAGGGAAAAAAAAATAATGTGGCAACTACCTTGTACAGGTTAGCATTGCATAAGCAGTGGGTACATTCCAGGGAGGAAGGAAAAAGGGATCTATGGGGTATCTGTATGGTACCTCACTAAGTGTCACCGTATTTCAGACTCTCAACAATGCTTTGTAGTTAAGTGTTGTGTCCACTCTTTTTATTTTTGTATATGAGAGTCAGCCACTTTCTTGTGAAGATTAAATGAGATAATGTGTGTAAAAGTGTTATCTAAATTGCAAGGTGCCATGCCACTCTTAGGTATTGTCGGAGCCCATGAATTTACAAGAACTCTCCGGTTCTTATACAGCTACAGACTCAGTGAGCTGGCAGCCAAGGGTTGTATTTCCTTCTCTTTAGAGAATGACTTGGGGCGGGGGGCAGTAAAGAGCTAATTAGTGAAAAATTTGTTCTTTCTGAGAGATTTCATTTTCATATCTAGAGCTTACTAATGAATAATAAGCCTTTATTGGTTTCCTGGCTTACCAAGACCTAGAATCAAGGTTCCAAAGACTGGGGCTGAATCTGGTAGCAGGGAAAATGACAAAGCTTGTCCCTCCACCAGGGGATGTTGTAACTGAGAAAGAAAAATAAGGATGCTGGCATAGGAAGCAGTTTCTAAAGCTTGAAATGAACTGGAAACTTTGCCCAAACTCTGACTCTGGGCCTGATCACCAGCAATATCAACAGCAGTATATTTCTGCAGCTTCTCCAGGAATAGAAGCAGACAGTACAGTAACAGGAGAGGGGCAGGATGGGTTTCCATTTTTAATGAACAAATCAGGCTCTAGTGATCTGGAAAGAAAGAGCCAGAATTGGAAAAATCAGGGAGGTGGTTAGGCAAGGGTTAGTTGGGATTTAAGGAAAGGGTCCTTTGTTTTAAAGGTCCACAAAGTCATACCTGTGCCTTAACTATACAGTGTAGGTCCTTGGAGAAGGGTGTGTGTAGGTTGGCAAGACTATCATGTCCTCTGTCAGCTGCCTGGAGAAGAAGGTGTTGGTCTTAGAAGCATGGAAAACTGAGCGTTGGTGATCATGAAAGTCAATAATCGTTTGGGGTTTTACGTTGTTCAGCAGAGCAATAGCTTGCTCGTATTCTGCTTTCTGAAGATGTAAAGTACTGCTCTCAATCTTGTAGAAACAGAAAGAATCCCTGAACTTCTCTAAATCAAATTGACATGACTATCCCAACCCCAGACCAGTTGAACCCAACCCTTTGGTGTGGAACTTGGGCATCTATGTATTTTTGTTTTCTTGTTTCTGTTTTTTAAGTTTCCCAAGTGATTCTAATTGTAGTCAGGCTTGAGAACCATTGATTTAAAAGTTCTAAGATGAAAATTTGCAAGGAAAAGCTATTCTATTCAAATCACCTTTCCCATCATTACTCAGCTGTCAGTTATCCGAGATGACACATGGATATGTGTCAAAGGGCAATTATTAGGAGGCAATTATTCTGGCAGGTAGAAACTGACACCATCTTGGTGGGTCTTATAATGTCACCACTTGTTATCAAAGCTTCATGGTCTGCTCCACATTAAGAATGAGGAAGTAGTATGTTAGGAACCCAGTATGGTCTGTCTCGTGGGCACATACTGTGAGTCTTATCTCTTTGATTATACAAAGGAGTCTCAAGGATGGGCTTCTCCCCTCTCCTGATAACTCTCAACGCCCCAACTTGAGTGGCAGCCTCCTTTTGAAATTAGCCAGCCTGCCAACATCTCTCACTGATGGCTACAGATGGCTACTGATTTTGTATAAAGTACATTGATGCTCCTTGTTTGAAGCCATGGATTATACACATTTTCTGCAGTGCTGGCATTTGGATTATACTGGAATGCTGGAGACAAAATTCCCACAGTTTTGGTGGACATAATGATTAGTGTTCAAAGTGGAGTCTGGACAATTACAAAGGGATTAAGAATCTAGAAAATATTCAGATATTTGAAGGTAATTAGGACAAGGGAGACATGTAAGGAGGATTCTTGAAGATTCCTGCCACTGTCTTTTCATCTTTCTTTATGTTCTGTGCTAGGAACTCTCTCCAGTTCCAAAAGTTATGCAGAATTGGCCATAACCTGGGGTTCTGACAGAGTAGCAGATGCTGATCTAGGAAGGAACAGATCTTTAAAAGTTTAGACCTCTAGAAAGGTCCAAGAGTAGTTCACTGGTTCCTACCAAAGCAGGAAGGCAAAGTAAGGCTTCAGGGAGGTCTGGCAACAGGTGTGGGGAGATGTCTAAGACAGAGAGCAAACAGCATTTAGTAAGTACAGCAAAGCCAGTTTGAACTCAAGTCTTGAGCACTAGAGTTATAAAGCACGCCAGGCTCCGGGAGAACTTACTCAATGGTGCTCAGAACAGGGGTACCATATAGAGAGCAAGGCACTGAGCTTAATTTGGACTCATGGGCAGGAGGAAGTATATTCAACGAGGCTAAGAGTTAAAGGTTTATCCTGTGGAATAAGCCTAGAACCTGGCCTCTAGAAATGGGGAATAGATTTTGTCCAGCAGCCAAGGGAACTTCATGCCTAACTGTTGAACTTCTGGTCTACAGCTCCCTGAATTCCCCCGGCCCAGGGTCAGGATGATTTCCAGAGTCATCTCAGGCCTGGACCTGTAGGTTGGGGTTAAGTGGTTCCAGCTTCTAAGGTTAGAAGGATATAGAGGAAGGAAGCCAAAGAAATACTCACCATAAATAATTTTTTTTTAAATTCAATTCTTCTTTCCTCCCCCAACTACAGTTCAGTGAAGTGGACATATTCTAAGAGTAGGTTCAGAGGAAGAAGATTGACTAAACTATTCTAAGTCAAACACAGCAGCTACAGCACTATCGCCAAAATTATTTACTGCCAAAAACAGTCAAATATATTTCATGTTCTTTTATGCTCGAGAGTATCTGTGGGACACATAATATACTTTAAGTGCATATCGATACATACCAGAAAGCCATAGCTATGACAGAGGTATAATATTGATAAAATATGGTATTTTAAAAACCACTACTACCCCATCCCAACTTATTTCAATTGTGCCCTTATTTAAAATGTCTTATTTTTATTTAAGCCTTTGCAAAACTTCATTCATATTTTCTCACTTTAAAATGGAAAAAAATACTTGGAAGATGTATTGCTGCCATATAATTCACACACACACACACACACACACACACACACACACACACACACCCCTGACGATAAAAGACCCAACATACTGCTGATTTAGCAACTAAATAACCAGCTACATACACCTATTTTGTATCATCAAGTAGTGTGCATTCTTGAAGTGATAATGGAACTAAATTTGGAGAGAACAGGCCCATAAGTTTCAGTTTATTTGTTTCACAATCACAGCCTCAAACTGAAGGGAAAATTACGCTGCAGTTTGATAAATAAAGCCCTATACATTCACCAACAAAATGCAAAATGAAAACTTCTAGAACTTCAAATAATCAAGGATCTTAGATTAATTCCATCAGTGGTGGAGAGTTTTTTTGTTGCTGGGAATTTGCTGGAGAATTTAGTATGAAAGCGCTCTAACTAGTGTCTGATTATATCAGTGTCTCCATTTCCTTTTAGAACACACATCTGCTGTTGTGGGGGAATTTTCGGAGGGGAGAGTGTGGTTGTGGTTATTATGGAAATACGACAACACCAAATATTTTAAAGCAGATGAGAAGAAACCCGCAGTCAGTTGGCTCACAAATGTTGTAGGCTTCCCACTTCCAGGCACAAAGCAAGCAACGGGAACAGCAGCGTTCCTGGTGGCCTCTGTTTTATCTGTTTCAAACACTGGACTGCTCTTGTTATTTAACTGAGTGGAGATTGTTTCCCCCCTTTATTCCCTCTCTCTCTTTCTTAATTGTTGTTACTCTGTTTTGCCTGAAAGCTGCAGTATCTCACTGTTCATTATTCCCGGTTCAGTCAAATCCTGTCCAAAATTAACTCATTGTGTGCTGGAGTTATGCTCTAGCTCTGTTTCTTTCTACACAAAGTGCACAAAATGGACCTTGCCATTGCTCTTAAAAAGTTAGCAAAAAAAAAAAAAAAAAAAAAAAAAAAGTTAGCAGATCCTATAGAAATGACTCTTTTAAATGGCTCAGTGCTGATTTTACTGGCCTGTGTTTAATATTTAAATTTTCTAACATTTAATATTTAAATGTTTCCAATTATTGACAAATTGTTCTCAATTTCTGAAGTCCCATCACACTTTAATCTGCTCTCTCACCTACAGACCGAGTTCTACAGAATCCGTTTTAGATTTAGTTTCCCCTTTTCTGTCTATTTTCTTTTCAACTTTTTAAAAGAGCCTTCTGAGACTCCAAACTCAAGCAGTAAGACAGAAGAAAAAAAAAAGTCAACATCAATGAGGCAGGGGAACCAGATTCTTCGATGAGCATCAGATTCCAGAGTACTCAACCTGAATTAAGTGCAGCCATCAGAAGAACCATAGAAATGGGAAAGTTGCTGTTATAAATTAATGATTATTTGCCGTGCATGTTAGAGTGGCTGTTTGTTCCACATTTTATTGTGATGTTTTATTCTTATTCACTGCAACAGTAATTGAGTCTTAAACATGATAAAGTATCTTAAAGCTGCATTGGTATCTGAGCTGCCTACAACAGGTTTTTAACTCTAGTTAAAGAAGGTTAATCAAAGCTAATGAATCTGTTTTATCCCATGCCACGAGTGTATCCAAAAAATATGCAGGAGGTGACTAAAATCCAGATTGTTCAGCTGGAAATGCAAATACATTTTCAGCGAGTTTGCAAGTGTCTTTGATGGACCTGGGTGTATGGCCTGTACCTGCAAGCGCAGTACTTTTCTTATCTTTCTGCCGCTCACTCTTCTGCCACGAAAAAAAATATATGAGCCATATGAAAATACAGGGGAGGAAATGCAATCTCACATACAGCTATCTGTGTGAGAATATCAAGAGACTGTTGCATTCAGAAGTTCAGAATAGCTCTGCTCTTTATGAAAGAATATGAGAAGCCCCTAATAAGGCTAATTCATTAGAACAAGCGTTTGTTATTAAAACACAGCACGCAGGACCACAGGCATCCAAGCCAGACAGTGTGGCAATTAAAGTTGCCTCCCTGCAAAACTCGGGCTGCCCACCAACTCTCACCCACGAGTTCTGTTTTATTTTCTTCTTAAAAATGACATTGAAGAATGCAAGTTCATAATCTGTCAGACAGCAGAAGACCAATCAGTCTCTGGCCACGACACTGTTGTGCCCCTTTCAGTAAGAATGTTCTAAAAATTCAAATTGTCTGCCTGTGTCGTTTTGCAAGGCTGGGGAATCCACTTTGCTGCCTTGAACGCTGCCTTGTTGCATTGGAAAAAACTCACAGCGAGAGATCATCCTCCAAATATCTAAATTCACAGTGGTGGAGAGTTTTTCATCTTAATCCCAGCATTTACAGAAAACACACACACCCTCTCGGTCTGCAGTGACACCTTTTCCCCCTTGGCTGCTGGCGGTGCTTTAGAATGAGATTCATAGCGACTCAGAGGGCTGTTGCTGGTGTGGAGAAGCCCCCTTCCAACGAGACAGAAAGGAGGGGTGGGAACACCATTGTGGCTTTTTCTCCTGCTCTCTTTTTAAACCTAAATAATATTTGTACTTTGGGGGAAAGGTGTGAAAGTGGGATGGACCTAGGAAGCAAGGCAGGACCCAAAAAGCCAGGGACGGGAAAAGAAAAGCCCGAGGACTGAATCTATCTTGGGTCCAAGGAAGGCCTCCATCACAGGTTTCAAAAGCATATTTTTTCAGTTTCACTAGCCACAACCCCCTTGATGAAACCTAGTTGCGAAATTCAGTGCCTGTTAGGCCTCAGCTAATTAGAAAAAATGGGCTTTTTTTTTTTCCTTTTCCTTTCTTTCTTTAGCACCTTTTCTTTCAAGCATTTAGTCTCAGGAGGGGGATCCAGGCTCTTGGCCGGGCTGTTTTGAAAACACGCCTTTGAATGCCTCTCCCTAATTCACGCCTTTTGTTTTTCAGCTTTTGTGTTTGCCAGTTTGACCATATAACGTTATACATCTGGTGTATAGCTTGTTGGGGGCTTTTTTCTCCCAGGGATCCTATGCATTCCCTATAGGATCCTCCAGGGCTTCAATTTGAGCGATCTTGTAACAGGAAAGGGTAAAGGAGCTCAAGAAGGCTGGGGGGAAGCAGAGAGAGAAATGAGTGAAACCTAAAAAAAAAAAAAAAAGTTGAAAAGAATTCTTTTGCTCTGGTCTTTTCTTCTCACTGTTGCGACTGGACCCTGAGTCAGCCGGCGACAAGGCCTCGGTGGGAAAATTGACGGGGCCACAGAATAGATAACTCATTGGAATTCTGGCAACATATTCGTAAATAAAACAAAAGTGGAGAGGCAGGCTGGGGGAGGGCGTGTGTTTCTGGGGAAGCTCAGGGCTGTGCGGGGCTGGAAGGACCCTTCCAGGGCCGGCTCCCTGACTCGCCTCTTGTAGGGGACATCTAAGATGGTCAAAGGAAAGGAATTTGGACTGTGTTGCCCAGGCTTGTTTAGCAGAGCTCTTGCAGCTGGAGATGTTTATTATTGCAGCTATGAGGGTGCTCTTGCAAACACACTTTCCAAGCCCTAGAGAGCTGAAATAATCCGCCTTGTTTCTTCAGAGAAGCAGGCAAGTTCCGTGCCTCGGAAGGGGTTTCTTTTAAAATAGGAACATACCTGTGCATGACTTTTTTTTCCTCCTGCTCCTCAAGGAGAGATGCCCCCCAGATTCAGTTTGCATTTATCTTTTCCAGACACACCTTTGACAAAACAGCTTGGATGGGCTTTCTGGGAATGGTGGTATTTGTGCGTGTTTCCTGATGGTAAAATCTCCCAGTCTTCTAGCTGCTTTTGCTATTAATGCACATGTTGAGTAATCTTCTGGCCAAGATCTTACCTCAGTTTCCCCATCTGCAAAATGGACATAGCAAAGCACCAAAGTCAGAATTCTTAGTTTTCTTATACTTTGAGTTCTTTTTAGAATGGGTTTGTTTCATATGTATGAAATTTCAGATATCATATGTGAAATTAACCCATTATAAAACTCATTATAAATAAATATATTGTGCCTTGATTTGGGGTAAATAAAACCTAGAATAAATAGGAAGACAATATGTTTGTAGCTGGTGTTTAAAGCTAATACCAGCAGCCTTCTCTTTTCTTTACTGCTGAACAATTTCAAAAGCAATACTAGGCATGAAAGCAAAACAAACTCATTTCAGTGCAAAGTTTATGAGTTATTTGTGTTTCTCTGAATTTAACAAGGGGTTAGGTGGGCAGGGAATTTGTTTTAAATATAGAAATGTGGAAAATACAACACACTCCGCAGAATATCTTGGAAGGTTCTGCAGCTCACGGTGCAGAGTTTATTAGAGATGTGATGTAACTTGTGAATGTAGTTTTCAAAAATAGTTAAGGAATATACTGTGAAAGATCTTATTAAGAAATACAATTTTTTGGCTTATATATTTGTAATTCAGTTTACCAGCTGATTAATCCCTTGATAAGAGTTTCTTCAGCTGGAAATCTGTATCCCTGTCTGTCCTTAATCAATCTAGTCACCTAACCAATAACGCAGATCCAAGGGTAAACACAATTGAATTAGAGAAGGTTTGGAAGGAAATAGTGAGATCTTTTTTAAAAAATATATTTTTAACGAAGACACTTCACTGTTGCAATCAGACACATAATTATAAAATAGGTTAACTTTCAAAAATCTGTTTTTTTCCTAAACATCGATCAGACTGGTAGAAAAAGCCTGCTATTCAACATTGAGATATACTGTAATTTCCTTGGAAAAGTAACTTACCTAAAGGAACTATTTTACTTAACAGCAAAAGACTGTTTACTCTGAGTTCCCTGCAAGGTTGTTGTCAGTTTTTTTTGTTTTTGTTTAAAATGGTTTCAGAACAGGGAGAAGTAAGACCATCCTCAGCTGAAACAAACACAAAACAAAAGAAAACATGGACTTTAAAATTCTTCAATGAATTCCTTAGCTTCAAAATGTAAAACTGTCCCAGCAAGAATGTCACAAAGTGTAAGCACAGAAGGATCTGTATTTTACTGAAAACATTCTCTCCATAACATCCAAAGAATACACAAAGAATGAGCTGCTCTTATTTATATGACAATGTCTGTATTTATTATATTTTCAAATACGCTCAACAATTCGATACCATTTTCTAAAAGATTTCTTAGTCAGAGTGAGACTCCTAACCCACCCACCTTCTCTTTTAGCCCACAAGTCTAGATGTGAAGAAAAATGTCCTTTATGTTTCTGTGAAGACTGGCATTATTTCTAATAAAGTAGGAGTTTAGAATTAGAGGTAAACCTGGTGGCAGGTCGTCCAGCAGCAGCAGCAAAGTAAAAATGACAAATAGCAGTTCCCCACTTAAGAAAATAACATTCTGTTGATTGACCAACACTCTTTAAATTTTAGCTCTTAACAACTCTTACAGAAACAGGAACTGCCAATAACAAACTTGATTTCCAACGTCCCCAAGGTAATAATAATCCACTAATTTGACTATATCCCAGCTGGCCCTCTGTAACAATTTCTATCTGGTTTTTGAAGCAGGGAAGCCTTATCTTTCTTTGGGAAAACACACACACACACACACACACACACACACACACACACAGAGGGAGGTTGGGCCGTGAAGTTAAGGAGTGTGGAGAGAAAACACATGGAAATTTAATGTGAAAGTTTCTTGTTGCAATAAAGCTGTTAGGTTTGGCATGAAGACTGTTATCAGATGGTTCCTTTGACATTACTTGAGCCTTTCAGTAAGTAAGACAAGCCTGAAGGATTAGGTTGTCAACTTCAGCCTGTCATCTTAGGGGAGGAAAAAAAAAGTTTCTTTTTTCTTTTTCCTTTCTCTTTTCTTTCTTTCTTTTCTTCTTCTTTGTTTTGTTTTGTTTTTTGGTTGCATCTTCCTTCACCAGCTTTGGGGACTGCAGGAGAGGTAGTTAAGGTGTAGAAAACAACTTCAGGCTCACACTGATCGCAAATGTCCTGCTTTTAAAGACAAGTGAGCCAGCCAAGCTGTAAGGCTAATCACCCTGGGCAAGTATGAATTTATCTAAAGAGGATTTCATGTGGAACCCCCGGAGCCGGCCGCCAAACGGATGACTGCACACTTTAAGAAAGTTAGTGGGCCTTCTCCCAATCAACTGTCAGGCCACATAAAAGGTCTGGAACGCGCTGACTTAAGCAAACGATATTTAGCCATCTAAGGAGACCAGAAGGCCCAAGATTTTGCTTTGTTGGAGCTGACAGGAAATATTGATACGTATCAAGTAACACTCCTGATGTAAAAGGGAAGAGGGGATTCCTTTCGGCACTATCTCTATTTACAAAACTGTCTTGTGCTTTGGAAAAAAGGTGGGGGTAGGGGAGATGCCAAACCAACACTTCACTTGGGACTTTTCCAGCTTTCCTGGGACTGCAGTTTAGTGAAAATAGGAAGCGAGCTAAATTTGCCTCTTTTTAAAACCAAAGGAATTGGAATTGGAATTTGCAGACTCTCTGAATGTCTAGCTGACAGGTGGACTTTACCCATCACCTCAAATCTATCCCTTTAGTTTATTAATTTAGATAACTGCCATGGCTTATGTTTTGGTGTGTTAATATGCCAGAGTATCTTTGAAATATCTGGCTATCAAACTTAAAAAGCAAATGCTCTGAACAGGTCCTAGGAATTGAAGTTCTATTTTTGTGAGAAATAATGCTCACATTCTAATGATTCCCCACTTTCAGTGTTTTAACCACTTGAGGGGGAAATCATAATGTCCTGTATTGGCAAAGCCTGATGGGAACTTTGAGCTTTTACCATAGATAAAAGTTGGGTTGGAGGGTTTCATTTAAAAGGGGAAAAAAAACCACCCTATTTTATCAGAAGACTAAATGTTCTCCATCAGTGACGTCGTACCTGAGGTGATATCCTTAAAGATGCTGGAGGTGGCAGTGTTAACGAAATACCCATTGGCATTAAACAGCATTTCTAGAATCCTGATTGTAGTACTAGAAAGGAAAGTGAAATTTGTAACAGCACAATAAACAAGGGAAACTGCAGAAAAGAACCTGCTTGTTCTGTGAGGAAGATCGCTTCCAGTTAAACAAAGAAATTTAGGGTCGTCTGCTTTTCATGAAAATCGCATACATATGGCTTTTGAAATTTGTCACTGAAGACGGTTTTGCTCTAAGGTAAAATTCACCACTTTATAGCTGTTCAGCTGCAACTCTCTGGCTTTTTTTTTTTTTCTCTTTTGGCCTGCAGCCCAATATGAATGTATGATCACTAGCACAATAGTTAAACATCTGAGTCTTTTTGAAGTGCCTTCAATGTTACAATGATGTGATGGTTGATTGCCCAGCCGTCAGTTTAGAAAAGAACTCCATTTCGCCCCCTAGTGGTAGAGATTAAAGTTTAATGACTGCTTCATAATACAGAAAGCCTTTTTTCCCGTTTCCCACATTTTAGGAACACAGTGTAGTGCGGGAAGTACTAATGAGTTTCTTCGTGATCAGTAAAATGTATATTTTCACAGGAAAACTATACCGAATGGACTGTTTTGCAAGCCAAGGGATCATTCCATATACCTTTCATGCATTTTGCTGGGCTTTTCTGAATAATATACACTCCCACTATAAACTGCGATTGTTCCCACTACAGCAACCCTCCTGGAAAAATTCTGGAACTTCTTAATGGAAGCTTTTAACCAAGAAGTGTATGCTATTGCCAAAATAATTGGGAGAAAAGAAAGCATTGCGTATTGTCAGGTATTGTGGACGTTTACCTTTCTTTTCAGATGGCTATTTTTGTACAAAAGTTAACCAAAATAGTTCTCACTAATGACAGCACTGGTTACTCCACAGGTCACACTTTCTTAGGGTTCAAGTTCATAAAGAAAACCATGTACACCCAACGTAAAAAGGGTTTGTGATGTTGACGAGATATTTGATATGGGAAACGTTGATCATGTCCAGCTCTTTTGGAGCTGACAACAAAGTGGAAGGGATTTGTTTGGGTTTTTATCCTGTCCTGGCTTTGTTTTGCTTATTTGTTTTTTTATCTTTCATGTAGGGTTCGTATCCTGCATGCAGGCGAGCATATGAAAACACATGAAATCAAGGACCTGTAATAGAAGGACCATTGAATGAGAGTGTATGTTTAGGTCTTGCACAAGTGAAAGCTCACATTGGAGAAAGATGGAGAAGGCTCAGGAGGGGGCGGAGGGGTCCAAGGAGAGTGGACGGGGCAGCTGGACCGTGTGTAATGTGTCAGTTTGCATCTGTGCCACCATTGTGCTGCTGATGTTGGAATGCAGGGAAGGCGCTAGTTTATTGAATAAGGAGCCATGTAAATTCCAGCTGTCAACATGTGATCACTCCCTTGGACAAAGAGAGAGATTTTCTCCTTACCCATATTTGATTTCTAGTCACAGCTACACATTTTTCCTGAGCCCTTTTGCCACCAGGCTGTAACTGGGTAGCCTTTGGTTACCCTTCTTTTTTCAGACTGGTTCTGCAGGTTTAGTATCTGGTTTGTAAAGGTGTATGGACTGCAATTCAAACGACATGAAGTCAGGATTTTTTCAGGAAAAAAAATCATATCAAGTAATCACTAGTATTTTTGAAGGAGCAGACTGGCTATTGTTTTATTTATTTCACTGTGATGGGCAAACACTTTCCTCAAAAAGAATAGTCCAAAACAAAAATTAATATACTCAACGGCTTTTCTTATTGCAAAGCATGTCAACTGGGTTATAACCATGTCAATTTAATTCCTTTCTTTAAAAATGGCTCTGGGGAACCACGTGATCCACACAGGACCAGAGAGGCACTCACTGCTCATCACTTCTTGTTGCTATCTAGCTCCCCACCCTCTCCATGTGGTTTGAAAGAGGCTGATGACATTTCTGAGATATGGAGTGGGGTTCTGGGAAGCTCTCTACAAACTGGAAGGGAAGGAGGAAGAGGAGGAGAGGAGAAAAGCATTCTCTGAGTAAGACCAACTCCAAAGCAGCTTTAGTCTCATGGGAGTTTAATTAGAGAAAGCAAATTTCAGCCCTGTTCACACAGGCAAAAATTATTCATACTAGGAGATCTCAGATGCCAATTTTTTTTTTTTTTATAATAGGAAGTCTAGAACATTTTGTGGTGTGTTAGGATTGCAGCCTTTCTTTCTTCTCATTGCAGAATTTCATCTCTAAAAACAACCCAAAATGTTACTGCTCTGCTGGTGTCACTGATGTGACAGTTCCTAGAACTCTGGCTGAAGGCAGCAAATAGGATTTTGATGACTTCTTTTCTTAATGTCCATTACATATGTACAGATTATATATGTATTTCACTTTAAGGTATTCAACCTATTTCAATGATTTCCACGGGGGTACTTCCTAGAAATGTATGGTTAAACGTACAGGTGAAATAGAGAAATTGCTGGGGGGAGGGTTGCCTAGACAAATTATTTGGATCTAACAAAATCATAATCTTCCTGAACTCCCATTAACTTGTTACAAAAGAAAATCAACTGCAATTTAGAAATGCTTGGGTGACACTTGGCTATATTGATTTTTTTTTAATTGAAGTATAGTGGATTTACAATGTTGTGTTAGTTTCAGGTGTACAGCAAAGTTATTCAGTTATACGTGAGTGTGTGTGTGTGTATTCTTTTTTCAGTTTTTTTCCCTTTAGGTTATTCCTAAATATATAGTTCCCTGTGCTATACAGTAGGTCCTTGTTGATTATCTATTTTATATATAGTAGTGTGTATATATCTATCCCAATCTCCTAATTATACCCCCCACTTTCCCCTTTGATAACCATAAGTTTGTTTCCTATGCCTGTGGGTCTATTTCTGTTTTGTAAATAAGTTTATTTGCCATTTTTTTAGATTCTCCACATAAGTTATATCATATGGTATTTGTCTATCTCTGTCTGGCTTACTTCACTTAGTATGATAATCTGTAGGTCTATATTGATTTTAAAAGATGTAAAGGGTGGCCTCACTTTGAAGTCATTCATTGGTTTGTTTGTTTTTTTTTGTTTTTTTGTTTTTTTTTTTTGGGGGTACGCGGGCCTCTCACTGTTGTGGCCTCTCCCGTTGCGGAGCACAGGCTCCGGACGCGCAGGCTCAGCGGCCATGGCTCACGGGCCCAGCCGCTCCGCAGCATGTGGGATCTTCCCGGACCGGGGCACGAACCCGTGTCCCCTGCATCGGCAGGCGGACTCTCAACCACTGCGCCACCAGGGAAGCCCCATTCATTGTTTTTTTAAACATCAACACAACCATCATCCTCATCCATTATTGAATGGTCTCCTACTACGTAGAAGATGCTAGGCTCAGGACACAAAAAGCTAAAACAGAATGTTTTCTTCACTTCGACTGGGATTAGGGTGAGGTAAGTGAGACCTATCAATTTTAAATAAAGGCTAGATGAGTAGCAGTGATTTGCACCAGCCACATGGGAGCCTGAGGCAAAAGGAAACACGGTAATAATAATCTCATCTTTATTTTAAATTTTGCTGTTTTGTTCATGATAGATTTTTGCATTAATTTTGATTTTCGCGTATTGCATTCAAATATTATTTATCTCGATCATTGAGGTTTTGGTACTTCACTTGCCTCACCATCTTCCCAGTGCTACTTACAGACCAGGGAAAGATGGCGGCACACTTGTCTTATTTCTGTCGGTCTAGCTTTTTAAGATTCAATAGAAATTTATTTCAGCCAAAACATCCTTCATGGAATCATTAAAAACACATTTATATATGGTGACTTTCCATGTCATCTCTCTATGGTGCTTTTCAGGGGCTACAGTCACTCGGATAAAAGCTCTTGCTACACACACTGTTTTCTGTCTCTAGGAACTAGTTCATCTCAAATTTAGGATGCAGAAAAGCTATTTTCCCAGGCACTGTCTGTCTTATGTCACTACTCAAAGACCATCCAAGCCCACTGGTTAAATCGTTTCCCAGGTACAGAGTTTCTTATCAGGCCAGGGCTCTCATGCCAGCTCTTAACACTGCATTTCCCTCCATCCTTCACCTGATTAACTGCCCCCATCTGCTGCAGAGTCCTGTTATTAGTCACATGTCTCTCCCTGATGCTGCCCTTTGGGCAGTGGATTTCTGATTCCCGGGCACAGGGCAACATATGTTCTTCAACTCCAGAGGCTTATGTCAGACACGGCCACTGCCAAGAATGCTTGATGTGGCCTGCTCCAAACTTCTTCCTTACTAGTTCAGCCTAGAGAGACAGTGTGCCAGCGTGGAGAATAACATGTGTTTACAGGGCATGAAAGCACAGCTCTACGCTGCTATAAACCCTTGGCATATTTGACCTGAAAGGAAAAAATAAATGATCACATAGAATTTGGCTTTTTTTCAGCAGACTGTGACTTGACTTAGATGCCTGGAAAAGACAAAGAGATGTGAGACAGGCGGGTGAGGGGGTGGGGTGGGGGGTAGAGGGAGAGAGAAACAGAGAGAGAGAGAGAGAGAGAGAGGCGAGAGACTGAGGGAGAATATACATCTCTATTTGTACCATTAAGCTACAGAGAAGGAAATGCAGAAACCACCTCTCAAGTCAGAAGAATACTCCAACCAGCCAGGGTGTTATAAATTAGGGCCTGTCAGTATTACAATGTATATTAATAGTCACACCTCTTTTTAATGAGTTTGGCATTGGCAGCTGAGAGGAAATACAAGTCATCATGGCTCTGCTCATGCAAACCCCGACAAAGGAATCCGTAATAAATCTTCCTAGAACAGCACTCACCATAAATATGTATCACATAAGGCATCTGTTTTACATTCTGCATATAAATCAGCATAGCGCTGAATAGCAATGAATCAGCTTCTCAATGCCTGATTTGATAACAAATCGACTTGGATCTTAGGAGAGAGAATTTACAGCCCTCACCCTCAAGACAGATAGTCAATACTTAAGACGAGTGCCAAGTTAACTTTTCTTCAGCAAGCAAGTTTCCAGAATGTGAAACTCACTGGTGCTCAGAGTGGGTGGGGAACGAGGCTGGGCAGTTCCAGGGGGAGGGGAAGCAGTCTCCCTTCGAGGGGAGGGGTTTTGAGAATTTCCAGTTCTGGGTTTGAAGGACACTGTGACATTTCTCTGCAGGTGAACATTTTTCTCTCTGTTCTGCCCCTTTCCTTGGGTTTCCTAGCCTGGTGATGGAGATATCTTGGTCATGTAATGGGGGGGGGGGGACCACAGGAGACCCCCCCCAGGCTGGGTGGGGCTTCCTCCTTGCACAGCCCCTTCACCTGTCCCAGCCAGGCTGGGGTGACTCCCACAGCTGAGGGAGGAAGCAAAGCTCTGACCCCTTTCTTTCCAGACCGTTGATAATAACTTCCTGTAAAGACCTTTTATTCCACACTACAAAATGAGTGAACAGTATTTATGGCGTCTTTCCAGTATCGGAGTGTTGATGGGATCAGGTCACAGGGGGAAACTTGAATGGCTCTTTATTGTCAGAGGCCTGCCTGATACGGACATATCCAGCCACACAGAGATACAAAATGCTTAAAGACCACACGGACAGAGCAGACACTGAGAAGACTTTGCTAAGATAAAGGCAGCTGTTCTGGCTGACTTGGGTTGGTGGAGGAGGGAACAGGTACCAGACCGGCAATTCGGTGCCACGTGGGGTGGACAGATTCTCTTTTGCAAAGTTCTGAAGGCCATGTTTTATTTGCTTCTATTTTCTTTCACCTTAGTTATGGGTCATCATTTCTCTTTCTTTAGAAACAACCATCTCGTTTGTACTAGGAAGCAGCCACTTACCATATTGCAAAATCTGAGTCTTCTTAAATATTGGTTATCTCCTTGGGCTGACCAATCTAGGCTCAGATGTTGTGGCCTTTCCAATTAGTGCATGATCTGTGGTTCACTTCTCAACCCCAAAGTGGGAAATAGGTTTCAAAATCTCTCCATAGATTTTTATTCAGTGCTTTAAATCCAGTTAGGCAAATACCAAAAACTCCTCCCTCGTTATGATTAGATAAATAACCAGGAAAAAAATTCTGAATTTTCATGAACTCTTATCTGATTTAACCTAACTAGAAGTTTTCTAGCTACTTTTTTTCTCCCTCATTCTAGGAGATATGCTGGTGTAGCTCTTAGCTGAAGAGACTGTCGTGTTCTCTTAAAATTCAGGTTTTTATCATTCGGAACTCACTCCAAGTACAATAACAACAGAAAATCATCCTGAAACATAATCCATTTCAAAGACCAACACACTTAACTCTTTTTCTCTTCATGCATCAATTGAGATATATGTAAATACTAGAACAGTGGTTTCTCAGTTAGGGGTGATTTTTGGCTGCCAAGGGACATTTGGCAGTGTCTGGAGACATTTTTAGTTATTTTGAGTTGTCATAATTTGGTGGAAGGGTGCTGATGGCATCTGGTGGGTAGAGGCCAGGGATGCTGTCAAATATCCTACAGTGCAGACAGCCTTCATTCAACATCCCCACCCCCATTCAACAAAGAATTATCCTGCCTCAAATAACAACAGTACTAAGTTAGGAAACTCTGTGCTTAACAGACTGAAGGCATGGATTATGGAGTCTGAAGAACTTGGGTTGGAATCCAGTGTGTGGCTTCTTAGCATGTGACCTGGAGTAAGTCACTTAACCTGACCCTTATCTTTGAAGTGGGAACTGACCTCAAAGGTTTGGTGTGAGAAGTATACTAAAGAGTGTATGTAAAATATCTGGCCAAAAATAAGTTCTGTAATTAAGTTTTCCTTCCTTTCCCCTAAAAGCAAATTACAATATAAGATTCCACCTCAAAGTGAGTTCTAGAAGAAAATAATTTTTGAAGTGATTATATTTTTCTTTGGCCTGGCCTTAGTTCAAAGTTTTGTTGTTTGTTTTTAAATAATAAAACAGAGTTTGTTTAACTTCAGTCTTACTGGTTCTAGGGACTGCAGAAAAGTTTAGTTCCCATTGGGTTCTTTCTGATTGCAATTCCAATGGCATCAGCGATTTTATATGATAAAAGCAGGAAACGTGACGTTTTGGGAGTCAGGCAGACCTATATTCAAATGTCATGTCTGCATTTCTTGGCTTCCTGACCTTGGACTACGTGACATTGGGCATAAGATACCTTGTTCAAGCCTCGGTTTTACTCACTGGCAAAATGAGAGTCATGATTTTCATCTTTTGGATTTGATTTTGGACTGTAAATAATGTAAGATAATGCCTAACCCAGAGCTAGATGGAGTTGAGGACCTGCCTTAATAACAATAATTTGAAGTAGCTGCTCTTCTTGATTTTATTTTCCTTGCATCATTAAAGAAGTGTGAGGCAGGACAAAGGAAAGAGAACCGGGATGGCCTTGTAGGTGAAGAGAACAAATCCCATGGGACAGACCAAGGATGAGAGTTCACTTTAAGTGAATATCCTGTTCATAGAAACCAGCCCTACATGTTTGAATAAGATCATTGAATGTATTGAACTAGAAAGTGTTCCTAATACCCATCATGTGGTTTTTAAAGAGAGGAAGTGGTCAGGTACCACATATAACCATAAGGGCTCTGTGACAGGTTGTGTTTTCCAAAGATGGCTGCCACAATCTCCCGATTTTCCAAAGATGGCTGCCACAATCTCCCGATTTTCCAAAGATGGCTGCCACAATCTCCCGTCCCACACCACACATTGAGCAGCTCTGCAAATTCATTCAATGTATTTTATTTTAATATAATTTTTGATATGCTCATTTGTTTCAAATTATAAATGTAATGCATGTTCAAGAATGTAAGATTAAAAAAATTAAGTTAGCAGTGGTATTAAAATACCTAATATGTTTAGTCACAGAGTTCAGATACAAAATTATAAGTGACCATGATGCTAAGGCTGTGTCTTCACGTGCAAAACAAAGTGCAAATTAAAATAATTATTGTAAAAATTTAGGCCCAGAACCTGCTTACCTAGACAATCCCTATAATTAAGGAAAGGTGTTTGGGATAATTGCCTCAATTTACCACTTCAGTTGTTTGAGGGAATGAAGTATCGGGAATTGGTTTGCATAGTTTTCTTTTCTGAATGTGTAAAATGCTTAATCAGACTATTTTTCTCAAAGTATTTCTTCTCAGTGAAAAGCCTTTTTTATATTAAACATCCTTTGACTCAATTGTCAAAAGAATCTTTCTGTTTTCAATGCTCAAATTACCAATCAATTCTATCAATTTAGTTTTTTTTCTAAAAAAAAAAAAGAAAAGAAAACCAAACAGCAGCAAGCAAGCGAGTTAACAAATTTAAAACACATATTTCAAAGTATAAAATGTTCTCTGGAATATTTCTAACAAGTAAATTGAAATCTACACTTTGTATTATGCTGAGTTATGTCTGATCAGATTTACAAGGACAATGGGACTGAGCCATCTTGGACAGAATTTCCATTTCCTCCATAGTATGTGCAGATCGTTGGGAGGGACATAGGAGATGATCTGAAGAAGGAGTAAATAGTGGCTACAGTCCAACAATTTAGAAGAAATTGCAAACATTTTTACCCCCAAGACTTAACTGAGATACAAATTTTCCAGAGGATGTGTGAGAGGTAAATTTGGGAGTGCTCCTAATTTTTGCCCTGTGTCTTGCATTAAAAAATATTGAATACGTTCTCAGGTAGAGCTCATTATTAAGAATCATGAGGAAAACTGATATCATATGAAATAATCAGAGGAATAGATAATGGGTAAGCAGAAATTCTCTTTGACCTCTGGTCTAGCCTTGAAGGGAAATGTAGATTAGAAAAAGCAAAGCTGGAACTCAGCATGACACAGCCATACAGGCCATGGGGCATAGACCATGGGAAAACAGGGGGATGTATGAACAGGAGGAAGGTGAGGTGGAAACAGAAACTGTAGGAAATGATGCATTGGACTGCTGAGGACAACTTCCTACTGGCATACCGTCCACATTCTTAACACTTCACCTCCATTGTCTGTTTACTCATTTTTTGGTTTATTTGTTTCTTATATTTAAGATGAACAGCTTGAGAAAGGGCTGCCACTTCAGAAGTCACATTAAGCAAAAAGGAAGAAGATATAATGTAGGAAGGATCCACTTTGCAAAAGGAAATCTTTGGTTAATTTAGAATTGGTTTATTTCTCAGTTTTCCTCCCTCTGATATCAAGCAATATACTACCTCCCTGTCCTCATTTCAAATGTGCTTATTTGTAAAACCACGATCTCATGAATAGTTGTTTGCCAAGATCTGTCTTATGTTTCGCAGAACACAAGTCTATTGAATGGGAAAATCCTCAAGCTTTGTTTCAAAGATATATACTGCCTTGAAATGTAGCATTTCGTACTTGACAAAAATGCAACAAAACTTATCCAGAAAAATACTTTTCTGAAACTTTGAGTGTCTGGCTAAAGTTTCAGAAATAAATGTGGCCAGTTTCAAACATTACTGGGGCAGCAGCAGATTCATCTGGTTCTTTTCACCAGGGCTAAGTGTTCTGGTGAGGTGTGTGTAGTATGTGAATTGGTCAGGGTCCAATTGGGACCCAGTTTTTCTCAGGTCATCTCCCTCTTGTTTATGTTTCCTGTGACAGCAGTAACTGGAAGTGATCACAAAACAGTAGGATATTTATTTCCTGGTTTTAGCTGACTAATGAGCATCTGAGAGATACTTGTAACTTTTGTGTGCTTGCTTAGACAGTGGAGTTTCTCTCTCCATTCTGGGAGTTAAAATCAATCAAAACTATTTCCTCAACTGGTCCCATACTTAAGCAAAACAAATAAAATAAAGCAGGGCTTTTATTCAGTAAACTGGGGTACCTAATAACTATTACATTATTTAGTTTTATTAAAAGTAGCATTATTAAATGATATGACTTCTTTATGTAGCAAAGATAAACTCCCTTCCAAATCCTGCCAAGAGTAATTTTTTAACTGGGGTAAAATGGGAAAGGAGAGAAGAAAAACATCGCCAAAAATACGTGTTATATATGAAAATCAGTAGATAAATAAAATACCATCTTGAGAGTAGAAATAACAATAATAATAATGGCAAATCAGAAACGGATAGTACTAATTTTCCCTCCCTTTTCGCCACCTTACAGGATATCCCGTCTCACTGCAAAAACAAAACACGGAAATGAATCAGTCGATAAAGGATTTTCTCCCATTAACGATGTTGGTGATTTTGTCCCATGAAGCGGAAGTGTACCATTAAGATGGATGTTCAAACTCTGTAGAGATCACAGTAGCTCCTCCAGCCCTGCAGCTGGATGCAAACATTTGTATGTGTGATAAAGAATGTCAAGCTAAAGGTAAATGCATTTTACCTAAGTATGATAATAAATCACCACCTAGACTGACCTAAATGTTTAATTGTTTCTAACATTGATAGTCACTGTCTTTTGACTGCAGCCATCACTGACTACTTTTGTTTTTCCTACTAAATCTCATAAAACTGGCCTCTGTAGAAGCCTGAGTAACTTTTCTTTAAGGGGACAGGGATGGAGAATAAAGCAATAATTGTGAGAATGTGGAACCACAAGAGAGAATGAGGTCATTTTAATCAGGTGAAATTCAGCAGTCATTCAAAAATTGTTGTTGTGATATTTTTCATTTAAAAGAGATGTAAATTCCTCTTAAACAACTTATATTTTTCAAAAGTTAAGATCAAAAAAGTTAATTAATTTGATTATGCTGGTTAAAATGGATATGTATATCAAAATATGGAGTAGGCTACCTTAAATATATGCAAGTTTAACTTGTCAATTATAATTTTTAAAAAGCTGAAAATTAAATTAATTTAAATTAAACATCAGGCATAAAAAAAATAGAAAAAAGGAAAAGAAAATGAGAGAGGAGTGAAAAGTCCCTTCCATTCCCAAGGTTTGTATGACCTAGAAATGAACTTGTCCTAAGAATCTGGTTTAAGACATATATTAAAAGTTTTAGAAGGACTTAGACTTTCAAATTTCCCAGAAAGGTAAACTTAGTGTCACAAATACTATCACCATGTTGGGATCAAATTAGAGGATTCAATGGAATTAAATATTTAAAGCAGGAGGTGAAGTCAGATTTATGTAATGCTAATTTCAGGCAGTTTTCAAAGTTAATGCTTGTCCACATTTGCATGGCCAGCTCCCCTCACCTCAGGGCCATGTGGTCAGCTCTGGCCTGCTTGCCACTGGCATCAACCACTTCTGTGGTATGCTGGCTACAATTCAACAGTGAAGCATGCATATTCTCTACTGAGCATTTAGGGAGCCTGCAGGCAGTGAAGTATGATGTAAATGGAAAAAACAGAAAAAAGTATAACCTTAAAACTCACCATCATAAGCCATCTAGGTGTCCTGCTCACTGTTCCAATGTGGGGACTCACATAGGCCACCCAAACTGCTGACATCCTTCCTTGACCCTTTCAAAGCAATTGTGAGCCTAATGATTGGGTTTTGGAACTGCACTTTACAGGAATTGGTTCCAATCCTGGGTGGTGCTGAGAAAACTCAAGTCTCACCAGAATTTGGCTGAGACCACCAGATGCGTTTCATGTGAGGGCCTTTTCCCATAATCTGACCAGAATGGTTTATAAATGTTCTGGGGATCAAAAAGCAGGTCCCAAAGGCTGAGAAAGGGCCATGCCCTGCTCAGCTAGGAGACCACACAGCCGTCCTCTCTCCTCTCTGAGTATTTATAGTTAGAAAACCGTACCACCCTTCTCCTTCGGAAGCTGAGGGTGAAAGTGGAAAAAGCCAGAAACACAAATTGCATCCTACAGCTGAGAAAGCCTCTCTCTTGGAAAAGCTAGAAAATAAATAAATAAAGGGGGAAATCCAAATGGGATTGCTCTTCAAACACACAAATGATCTTATGTTAACAGTTGGGATTAAACAGCTGTCTCATGGTTATGTGATCATAACAGATGCTGTGTGCAAACGTTTCCTGCTAGCTTTGTTTTGGTTATTGCTGTTTGTGCAGTTCAGTGGGCTGAATTCAGCTTAAGGGATACAGGTTTTTATTATCCTTCTGTGCTGCCCAGGCAGCTTCATCATCTCTTTAAGAGGAAAGGGGGCGAGTGTGAGGGATAGAGGGAGAGGAAATGGAGGGTAGGCACTCCGATGTCACATTGGGAATGATGTCATATTGATGAAAAATTCCAACACACTGGTTTACGACCACTTTGCCATTAAAGCAGTCCCTAGTTCAATTCTCTCTCTGTGTGTGTGTGTGTGTGTGTGTGTGTGTGTGTGTGTAGGCTGTCCCTGAGTCTAGTGCAGTTTATGCAGCTGAATTTATAGAACATAGAGAAAGATTTCTTTGATGACTAACAGATTATAATATTGTAATGCTCCCTGTTTTGTCTCTCTTCCTCCCATGCCCTCCAGATGTAAAAGGTACTAGCCGATTTTGATTTTTCCTAGAATTTTTATTTCATCTTAAGAATGGGGATTACCCTATCTATGTCAGCCAAATGACATGGCGAACTGTGACTGTTTTGGGAAGTTCAAATCTGGAAGCCATTTTGGCCTGAATTATATGACTTGTTTGAATCAAAATATCCTCTTGGCTCAAATGCTTCAGAGAGATGCTGTGATTCATAACACTTTGCCTACCAACAGATTTTCTTTCTACTTATATTTTCCAAACTTTTCAAAAATATGATGTAAATGGCAGAAATAATGTTTCTGGGTTCTCAAAGCACCTGGCTGCCATGAGGAGGCGGTAAAGAGAACAACATGGGCCCTATTTAGCAGGTCTGGCGTGGGCTCTGCCTGCTCATCCACACCCCCGGGACCTCAATTCTCATCTATAAAAGGCCGATTTTCATGCATGTAGGCATGCATTCACTGGCCAGTAGCTCATCTGCACTTTTTGAAATTTTGAATGGGGGAAGGGGCAAGCAGATTCCGTGGCTTAGCACCTTCTGTTATGAATCATACCTTTGAGTAGGATGTCCTACCATGGTGAAGTCTCTCCCCTCTGACATCTTTACTGAAGAGAAGGTTTTAATAATATACAAACATTTATGGGACCAAACTTAAATCGCCATCTTATTCTCACTCTAAAATGATATTTAGGGCTTCCCTGGTGGCGCAGTGGTTGAGAGTCTGCCTGCTGATGCAGGGGACACGGGTTCGTGCCCCGGTCTGGGAAGATCCCACATGCTGCGGAGCAGCTAGGCCCGTGAGCCATGGCTGCTGAACCTGTGCGTCCGGAGTCTGTGCTCTGCAATGGGAGAGGCCACAACAGTGAGAGGCCCACGTACTGCAAAAAAAAATAAATAAATAAAATATTTAATGGTGACTCTTCAGGGCTTACCAGCTCACAGAATGAAATTAGCCCTTCTCTGGAAAGTTGCCAAAGCAGTCACATTTCTAGAATGTTTTAAATCAATTTGAAGGCAACTTCATATACATTCAACTCTTGATCCTATAATGCTTGAACAGGTCCTGGAGGTATTTTCCTAATTTTACAGAAAAGCAAGTCAACGTTCATCCTATAAGGGGAGTAACATACCTACGTTGTCCAAGTTTATACAAGTAGTAAGTGGTGGAGCCCATACTGGTACCCACATTGGGAATCTACGGCCACATGATACAGGGACCGAGGAGAGTATTTGCCCAGGGGCCTCTGTTGTTGTCTTTGTCTTTTTTATCTGGTGGATGGTGGGAGGGTGCTGCACTATGTCAGCCTGCCTCTATTGCCTCTAAATTGTTCAGGCAAACATCAGCCCTCTTCTTCCAGACATTCTACGTGCTCTGGAAATACTGGAGAGTTTGTTTTCTATGTGCCCAGGAGGTCTGCATGTCAGCTCCCTTTATGGAATCAAGCCTGCGGCAACCTCAAAACAAAAGGTCCTTCCAAAGGAGATACACAAATGGCCAATCAGTACATGCAAAGATACTCAACATCCCTAATCACTAGGGAAAAGATAATCAAACCTACAAGAGGATACTAACTCACACCCATTAATATGGCTAACATACTTTTTAAAAATACAGAACATGACAAGAGTTGACAAGGATGTGGAGTAATTGGGATCCTTGTGCACCCTTGATAGGGATGTAAAATGGCAGAGCCACAGTGGAAAACATTATGGCAGTTCCTCAAAAAATTAAAAATAAAATTGTCACATGATCTAGTAATTCCATTTCTAGGAATATACTCAAGAAAACTGAAAACAAGGTCTTAAAGAGATATTTGTACACCGATGTTCATGGCAGTATTATTCACAATAGCTAAAATGTGGAAGCAACACAAGTGTCTATCAATGCATGTATGAAAGGATAAATAGAATGTGGTATTTACATATAATGGAATATTATTCAGCCTTAAAAAAGAAGGGGTTTCTGACATATGCTACATCATGGATGAACTTTGAGGACATTATGCTAAGTGAAATAAGCCAGTCACAGAAGACATATACTGTATGATTCCATTTATATTATGTACTTAGAGTAGTCAAACTGATGGAAACAGACAGTAGAATGGAGGTTGCCAGGAGCAGGGAAAGGAGGGAAGGGGGAGTTATTGTTTAATGGGTACAGAGTTTCAGTTTGGGAAGATGAAAATGTTCTGGAGATGGATGGTGGTGATGATTGCACAACATTATGAATGTACATAATACCATTGAACTGAATTCTGTACTTAAAATTTCATGTTATATGTAGTTTACCACAATAAAAAAATAAGAACAAAACAAAGCAAAACAAATGTTCCACTACAGTCACCTAAGACCTGAAAGTTTAAGTCTCTACAGACTGCTTCCCCTGCCATTGTGCCCCTACTCCTTCTCCACTGTAAGTCTGAACTTAACACATACTTAGCTTTTCAGCATGATGGAGTATCCAGATACTACAGTGTGTACAGACTAAATATCAGTGAGAGAAGTGCAAATCAAGCCATCAAAGAGGTTTGATTTATACCCTTTCCTTGATGATTAGAAGTATCTCTAGGATCTTCATTCTTTTCAGGCTTGAGACCAATTAAAATGTAAACCTTTCCAAGAGAGAATGTTTTAAGCATTTTCATCTTTGAATGAAATTCAGATCCTTTTATCTTCTGTCTCTTTTCCTAAAACAAAGCTTCTTTTAATTACAAAGGTAATGGAGAAAAAGGGTTAATAGGAATACACACCAAGAGCTCTTACAAACTGTCAAGATGGAGACAAACGGCCCAAAAGAAGGAGTGGTGAGAAGATAGAGGCAGAGCGAATCCAGGTGGCCCCTGAACAAAGAAAAAGATGGTTAAAGTCACTTAGCAGCAGGAAAATGAAAATAACAAAATAGCATTTTATATTCATGAAGCTGGCAACTTTTAAAAAATGCTATATCACCTATTGAGGACAGGAATATGCCGTAAAGGGTGCATTCATACACAGTTTGTAAAAATGTGAAGACTTTTTTCATTTTAGAAAAGCAATCTGTTGGAATACTTTATTTTCTATTTATTTTGTTTTATTTTATTATTTTATTTTATTTTATTTCTTTGGCTGCATTGGGTCTTTGTTGCTGTGCACAGGCTTTTTCTAGTTGCGGTGAGCAGGGGCTACTCTTTGTTGCAGTGCACAGGCTTCTCATTGTGGTGGCTTCTCTTGTTGCAGAGCAGGGCTCTAGGCATGGGGGCTTCAATAGTTGCAGCACACGGGCTCAGTAGTTGTGGTGCATGGGCTCAGTATTTGTGGCTTGCAGGATATAGAACACAGGCTAAGTAGTTGTGGCACACGGGCTTAGTTGCTCCACGGCATGTGGGATCTTCCCTGACCAGGGATAAAACTTGTATCCCGTGCATTGGCAGGCAGATTTTTAACCACTGCACCACCAGGGAAGTAAAAGTACATATATTCTTCCACTCTCTGGTCCCATCCTTAAAAATCTACCCCAAGAAATGAAATGAAACCCCCTCTTCCTCTTTTAGGCAGTATGTAGGATATGGATGGATAAATAGGATATATATATATATATATATGGATATATAGGATATATATATCCACATATAGGACACATATATATCCATATATATATATATGAATATATAGGATATATATATCCACATATATATTCATATATATGTGTACATATATGAATGTTTGCTACATAGTGCCATAAAAGAAAAAAAAATAAGCTTTGTACATTCTTGCCATGGACTATGATGCAACCACTAAAAAGAAAAAAAATTAGAGCCATGTCAGATGACTTAGATGAAATTCCATGAAGAATTGCTGAGTAGGAAAATCCCTGTGTAGGAAGTGTAGCCCATTTTGGAAAAACAAGTAATCACTCACACACACACACACACACACACACACATATGAAACATGCACACACATACCCTCTATATCACCCACAGAGGATCCTAGGATTATATTTGTATAAGAATGTATGTTCCTGAAGACATATGGAAGGTTTATTACTAGGTAATTCACATTATTTCCCTGTGGAGAAGTAGGCTGATGTGGGTAGAGAGAGAAGAGGGGGAAATGAGTTTACAAGTTGAAAAGAAGAAAAACAAAAAAAGGAACAAAAAATGAAATGTATTTTTTGCATTGCTGTTTTCTATATGCCAGTATACATATAAATAAATTTATTTTGAAAGATAAAACCAAAATATAGTACCTTTTATAACTAAAAACATGGGGAAAAAATGAGGCTTCATGAGAGATAATGCCTGCCACTCTTGGGATTATACTTATACTTTGCCCAATTAAAAAAAAAAAAGTAACTCATCATTCAATATGAGTTTTGATGATGCAAAAAATTAATTTGACAATTTCCTTGTAAATGAAATAGCTATCATTTTGCTGTTCTGTGTATCCCTGGTTCTAAGAAGCAGAGGTAGTAAGGAGAGGATGGTTCATAGTTCAGCATCATGACCTAAAAATGTAAATAGTGGTGTCATCTATAATAAGTAGTAAAACAAAACTTCATCAGTTATTGTTTTGAGTAGTAATCAAACACAAGTAACCAAGTTATACACACAAAACTCATTTCCCAGTTCTAGGAAGGTGTCTTAGAAAGGAGTAACTAAAGAGAGCAATGCAGAATCATACTTGCCTCTGGTTGCAAGATATACCTCTCAACACACGATCATCCTCTAAACTGGTTTTCTAATTTGTGTTTCTAAAACTGAAGATAGGGCTGTTTAATGCTATGAAATTCCCATTCCTGATTTATTCATTTTGATTCATCTCTCTGTTGGCCAGTATATGAGTGTGAATTTATTTTCAAAAATCATAATACACAGATGATCAATTTTCAAAATATTTGAAATTGTACCTATGAAGCTTTTACATCCTAGAGGAAACTTGATTAGTGACAATAAAGATGAATCACAGTCTATTTCCCTTAGAACTTAGCAGATGCTTTTCCATTACCTTCAGCGTTTTCAGCAGAAAAGTTTGAGGTCAGACCAGTTTGTGTTATTTTTTAGGTAATTTTATTGTTTGTTTCCTTTTTTAGTACACTGTGCTTATATGATGTTTACTTTAATAATTTAATTATCTTGCCAGCCTGTTAATTTTTCCACTGAGTTTGCTTGTACTGTTATGAAACCATTTGATATGCATATCCTAGTTTTTCTAAAAAACACTGTAAAGTTTTCTTTAATGTTGTCTTTGAGCTTTGTTTCTGTTCCAGTTGTCCTGTCTTCTTACAGAACTCATAACTTCTTAGATTCCACCTCCATTTTGTTATCAATATCTACTATATTCTCACAAATATGTTTTTCTTTGAATGCTGAAATCTGTTCCTGATATCACTAGTGTTTTCTTTCTTTCAATAGGATTTCTACCCTTTTCTTCTTTCAATTCTTGCTTTAATTCTGCAATTGCATTTTTAGTTTAGTCTGTGTAACTGGTATGATACATCACACTTAAGATATTATGCAAAGGCTCAGAATTGGAAATTTCTTAATTGTGTAAGCTAGCTTAATTTCTCTCAAACAGGTCTCATTTCCACAGATGCCAAAATACATAATATTATTATTTCCAATAACTCTTTAAGATATATTGATATATACCTAAAATTATATATACAGTTTTATATATATATATACACACACACACTATTCCAGCTGTAACAAATTTAGTGGGTTAAAACAACACTAATTTATTACCTTAGAGTTCAGGAGGTCTGAAGTCTAAAATGGATTGGCAGAGTTGTGTTCCTTCTGAAGACTCTAGGGGACAATCTATTTCCTTGCTTTTTTCCAACTTCTAGAAACCATCTTCTTCCCTGGGCTTGTGGCCACCCATCACTATAGCCTCTGCTTCAGCCACATATCTTTCTCTAACTCTGACCCTCTTGCCTCGCTCTTAACCCTTATGATTACATTGGATAAGTCAGAATAATCTCCCCATCTCAAGAACCTTATTCACATTTGCAAAGTTACCTTTTACCATGTAAAGTACCATGTCTATGAGTTTGTAGAATTAGGACATGGACATTTTTGGCAGGCCATTATTTAGCCTACTATAATTAAATTCATATATGATTTTCTCAGTCACTGGCAAATTTACAAATGCCCACTAGACCTTTTCTTCTAATTTCCCCTTCCAAGTTGCTTGATTTAACAGAAAGGGTGGCTGGATCTTTATCACCTCCTTTTATAATAAACGGGTAAATAATAAGTAAACTGCTTTCCTGAGTTCTATGAGCCCCTCTAGCAAATAAATCAAACCAGAGGAGGGGATTATTGGAAACTTGGATTGATAACTGGTGGGTCAGAAACAGGTGACAGCCTGAACTTGCAAATGGCATCTGAAGTGGGAGAAGGGGGCAGAATTGTAGGATTGAGCCCTTCATCTGTGGGATCTGAAGCTATTGCCATGTAGATAATGTAAGAGTTAAATTGTAGGGTGTGCAGCTGGTGTCACAGAGAATACTTAGTGTAGGAAAAACCCCAAACATCTGGTGTCAGGAGCAATGCAAGTGTGGTAATTGTGTGAGGGCCAAGGTGCAGCACAAAGGAGAAGGTGAATGAATTCTTCCTACACCAGGTCTTCTTGTGTTTTACTGTTCAAGTCAAACTGTTCCTCGGATTTTTTTTTTCAGGTCCTGGCAACAGATCACATGCCATTGATCACTTTGGCTATAATATTTTCTTGGTTCTCCAAGTTATTGTTGCTGTTGTTTCCTTTTCCAATTCATACTTAACCAAAGCACCCTCCATCCAGGACTAGTTCTAAGTGATGCACCCTAAACCCCACTCACTGCCCACTTCGCGCTGACTAGAAATCTCTTCCAAGAGCTTCAGCTGGAGTCATTTCCATGCCAAAGTCCCCACCCCAATTCCCATACCAGTTACTCTACTAGGCAAAAATTGGATCTTATCGAAATCTTACTGCCTGGCATGTGGTATATTAAACGGATATAAAAACTACACTTCGTAGAAGTAACCACTTCTCTGAAGGACCCATCTTATAGGCAACACACGCCCTGCAGTGACATTCACTCTGGCCATTCCCCACTTTACTGCCATTAACAGCTCTCCCATCACAGGAAGTCACCAAGTGTGGCTCCTTATCTTTTTTCTGGGAGATAAATAATTCCTATCAACCTTACAAAGTTAAGTGTTAATCGGGAGGAAATAAAAGAGAGAAACTGAATTCTGAGAGCCTTCAGAAAGCTGTATCATATTACTAAAGAGCCTAAATGGTGATTGTTAGGGGAGCAGAAGGTATGGGGAAATGAGAAAGAGAAAGGGAGTGCAAAGAAAGGACTTTTTTTTTTTTGCGGTACACGGGCCTTTCACTGTTGTGGCCTCTCCCGTTGCGGAGCACAGGCTCCGGATGCACAGGCTCAGCGGCCATGGCTCACGGGCCCAGCCGCTCTGCGGTATGTGGGATCTTCCTAGACCGGGGCATGAACCCGTGTCCCCTGCATCGGCAGGCGGACTCTCAACCACTGTGCCACCAGGGAAGCCACACGGGAAGCCCCCAGGACCTTTTGATATATGTCCTCATGGCGTAGCATGTGTGATGAGTTTTCCTTTTTTGGACAACCTTCCAGTTAGTGGGAATTATTCTCAATTTTGTTAACAGTCATCTGTCAATGGTTGTGTTAATTTTTATCTTTTTCTGTGTCTTCATAGGGGTGAGGGCTACTATTCGGATGACATTTTAAACAAAAGTTCTCACACTTTCTTTCTCTTGTAGGAGGAGACAAGAAAGGACTGAGGAGGAAGGGGAGATGGAAGATCAAGAGGAAGAAACATGGACCTTGAAGATGATGGAGGAGTAAGACATGGAGATCACCTTCCTCCCCCAAAACACATCAGAAATACATCTACATGTGGGACAACTCCTACAGAACACCTACTGAATGCTGGCAGAAGATCTCAGACTTCCCAAATGGCAAGAAACTCCCCACGTACCTGGGTAGGGCAAAAGAAAAAACAAAGGCAAAAGAATAGAGATAGGACCTGTACCTCTGGGAGGGAGCCGTGAAGGAGGAAGTTTCCACACACTAGAAGCCCCTTCACTGGTGGAGATGGATGGTGGCGGGGGGGAAGCTTTGGAACCACGGAGGAGAGCGCAGCAACAGGGGTGCAGAGGGCAAAGCAGAGAGATTCCTGCACAGAGAATCAGTGCTGACCAGCACTCACCAGCCTGAGAGGCTTGTCTGCTCACCCGCCGGGAAGGGTGGGGGCTGGGAGCTGAGGCTCGTGCTTCAGAGGTCAGATCCCAGGGAGAGGACTGGGGTTGGATGCATGAATACAGCCTGAAGGGGGCTAGTGGACCACAGTTAGCAGGGAAGGAGTCCGGGAAAAAGTCTGGAACTGCCTAAGAGGCAAGAGACCATTGTTCCGGGGTGTGGGAGGAGAGGGGATTCAGATCACCGCCTAAACGAGCTTCAGAGATGGGCGTGAGCCGCGGCTATCAGTTAGGACACCAGAGACAGGTATGAAACGCTGAGGCTGCTGCTGCAGCCACCAAGAAGCCTGTGTGCAAGCACAATTCACTATCCATACCTCACCTCCCAGAAGCCTATGCAGCCTGCCACTGCCAGGGTCCTGTGATCCAGGGACAGCTTCCCCAGGAGAACACACAGCATGCCTCAGGCTGGTGCAATGTCACGCCAGCCTCTGCCACTGCAGGCTTGCCCCACATTCCGTACTCCTCCATCCCTCCAGCCTGAGTGAGGCAGAGGCCCCTAATAAGCTTCTACTTTAACCCTGTCCTGTCTGGATGGGAACAGACGCCCTCAGGTGTCCTACATGCAGAGACGGGGCCAAATACAAAGCTGAACTCCAGGAGCTGTGCACACAAATAAGAGAAAGGGAAATTTCTCCTAGCAGCCTCAGAAGCAGCATATTAAATTTCCACAATCAACTTGATGTACCCTGCATCTGTGGAATACATGAATAGACAATGAATCATCCCAAAATTGAGGTGGTGAACTTTGGGAGCAACTGTAGACTTGGGTTTGCTTTCTGCATCTAATTTGTTTCTGTTTTTATGTTTATCTTAGTTTAGTATTTAGGGTTTATTATCACTGGTAGATTTGTTTATTGATTTGGTTGCCCTCTTACTCCTTTTTTTAAATATATATATATATATTTTTTTTTTTCCTTTTTCTCTTTTTGTGAGTGTGTATGTGTATGCTTCTCTGAGTGACTTTGTCTGTATAGCTTTGCTTTTACCATTTTCCCTAGGGTCCTCTCTGTCCGTTTTTTGTTTTGTTTTGGTTTTTTTTTTGTTTTTTTTTTTTGTTTGTTTGTTTGTTTTAGTACACTTTTTAGCACTTGTTATCATTGGCGGATTTGTGTTTTGGTTTGGTTGCTCTCTTCTTTCTTTCTATTTTTTTCTTCTTTTTTTTATTACTATTCAATATATATTTTTAATAATTATTTTTATTTTAATAACCTTTCTTTTTTTCTTTCTTTCCTTCTTTCTTTTTTTCTTCTGAGCCGTGTAGCTGACAGGGTCTTTGTGCTCCAGCTGGATGTCAGGCCTGTGCCTCTGAGGTGGGAAAGCCGAGTTCAGGACATTGGTCCACCAGAGACCTCCTGCCTCCATGTTATATCAAATGAAGAAAGCTCTCCCAGAGATCTGGATCTCAACGCTAAGAGCCAGCTTCACTCAATGACCAGCTAGCTACAGTGCTGGACACCCTATGCCAAACAACTAGCAACACAGAAACACAACCCCACCCATTAGCAGAGAGGCTGCCTAAAATCATAATAAGGTCACAGGCACACCAAAACAAACCACCGGGCATGGTCCTGCCCACCAGCAAGACAAGATCCAGCCTCATCCACCAGAACACAGGTACTAGCCCCATCCACCAGGAAGCCTGCACAACCTACTGAACCAACCTTACCCACTGGGGGAAGACAAAAATAATGGGAACTACGAACCTGCAGCCTGCTAAAAGGAGATTCAAAGCACAGTAAGTTAAACACAATGAGAAGACAGGGAAGCACCAGCAGATGATGGAGCAAGGTAAAAACACACCAGACCAAAAAAAAATGAAGAGGAAATAGGCAGTCTACCTGAAAAAGAATTCAGAGTAATGATAGTAAGTGTGATCCAAAATCTTGGAAATAGAATGTAGAAAATACAAGAAACATTTAACAAAGACCTAGAAGAACTAAAGAGAAAACAAACAATGATGAACAACAGAATAAATGAAATTAAAAATTCTCTAGAAGGAATCAATAGCAGAATAATGAGGCAGAAGAACGGAGAAGTGACCTGGAAGATAAAATAGTGGAAATAACTACTGCAGAGCAGAATAAACAAAAAAGAATGAAAAGAACTGAGGACAGTCTCAGAGACCACTGGGACAACATTAAACGCACCAACATTCAAATTATAGGGGTTCCAGAAGAAGAAGAGAAAAAGAAAGGGACTGAGAAAATATTTGAAGAGATTATAGTTGAAAACTTTCCTAATATGGGAAAGGAAATGCTCAATCAAGTCCAGGAAGCATAGAGAGTCCCATACAGGATAAATCCAAGGAGAAACATGACAAGACACATATTAATCAAACTATCAAAAATTAAATACAAGGACAAAATATTAAAAGCAGCAAGGGAAAGACAACAAATGACATACAAGGGAATCCTCATAAGGTTAAAAGCTGATCTTTCAGCAGAAACTCTACAAGCCAGAAGGGAATGGCAGAACATTTAAAGTGATGAAAGGGAAGAACCTACAACCAAGATCACTCTACCCAGCAAGTATCTCATTCAGATTCGACAGAGAAATTAAAACCTTTACAGACAAGCAAAAGCTGAGAGAATTCAGCACAATCAAACCAACTTTACAACACATGCTAAAGGAACTTCTCTAGGAAGGAAACACAAGAGAAGGAAAAGACCTACAATAACAAACCACAAACAATTAAGAAAATGGTAATAGGAACATACATATCGATAACTACCTTAAATGTAACTGGATTAAATGCTCCAACCAAAAGACAGAGACTGGCTGAATGGATACAAAAACATGACCCATATATATGCTGTCTACAAGAGACCCACTTCAGACCTAGGGACTATACAGACTGAAAGTAAGGGGATGGAAAAAGATATTCCATGAAAATGGAAATCAAAAGAAAGCTGGAGTAGCAATTCTCATATCAGACAAAACAGACTTTAAAACAAAGACTATTACAAGAGATAAAGAAGGACACTACATAATGACCAAGGGATCAATGCAAGAAGAAGATATAACAATTGTAAATATTTATGCACCCAACGTAGAAGCACCTCAATATATAAGGCAAATGCTAACAGCCGTAAAAGAGAAAATCGACAGTAACACATTAACAGTAGGGGACTTTAACTCTGCACTTACACCAATGGACAGATCATCCAAAATGAAAATAGATAAGGAAACACAAGCTTTAAATAATACATTAAACAAGATGGACTTAATTTATATTTATAGGATATTCCATCCAAAAGCAATAGAATACACTTACTTCTCAAGTGTTTATGGAACATTCTCCAGGATAGATCATATCTTGGGTCACAAATCAAGCCTTGTTAAATTTCAGAAAATTGAAATTGTATCAGGTATCTTTTCCAACCACAATGCTATTAGACTAGATATCAATTACAGGAGAAAAATCTGTAAAAAATAGAAACACATGGAGGCTAAACAATACACTACTTAATAACCAAGAGATCACTGAAGAAATCAAAAATAACTATAAACAAATGACAATGAAAACACAGTTACCCAAAACCTATGGGATGCAGCAAAAGCAGTTCTAATAGAGAAGTTTATAGCAATACAATCCTACCTCAAGAAACAAGAAACCTCGCAAATAAACAACCTAACCTTACACCTAAAGCAATCAGAGAAAGAATAAAAATCCCCAAAGTTAGCAGAAAGAAAGAACTCATAAAGGTCAGATCAGAAATAAATGAAAAAGAAATGAAGGAAACAGTAGCAAAGATCAATAAAATTAGAACTTGGTTCTTTGAGAAGATAAACAAAATTGATAATCCATTATCCAGACTCATCAAGAAAAAAAGGGAGAAGACTCAAATCAATAGAATTAGAAATGAAAAAGAAGTATCAACTGACACTGCAGAAATACAAAGGATCAGGAGAGATAGCTACAAGCAACAATATGCCAATAAAATGGACAACCTGGAAGAAATGAACAAATACTTAGAAAAGCACAACCTTCCGAGACTGAACCAGGAAGATACAGAAAATATAAACAGACCAATCACAAGCACTGAAATTGAGAGTGTGATTGAAAATCTTCCAACAAACAAAAGCTCAGGACCAGATGTCTTCACAGGTGAATTCCATCAAACATTTAGCGAAGAGCTAACACCTATCCTTCTCAAACTCTTCCAAAATATAGCAGAGGGAGAAACACTCCCAAGCTCATTCTATGAGGGCACCATCACCCTGATACCAAAACCAGACAAAGGTGTCACAAAGAAAGAAAACTACAGGCCAATATCACTGATGAACATAGATGCAAAAATCTTCAACAAAATACTAGCAAACAGAGTCCAAGAGCACATTAAAATGATCATACAACATGATCAAGTGGGGTTTGTCCCATGAATGCAAGAATTCTTAAATATACTCAAATCAATCAATGTGATAAACCATATTAACAAATTGAAGAAGAAAAAACATGATCATCTCAATAGATGCAGAAAAAGCTTTTGACAAAATTCAACACCTATTCATGATAAAAAACCCTCCAGAAAGTAGGCATAGTAAGCATATGTCGAACTTACCTCAACATAATAAAGACCATATACGAAAAACCCACAGCCAACATTGTTCTCAATGGTGAAAAACTGAAACCATTTCCACTAAGATCAGGAACAAGACAAGGTTGTCCACTCTCACCACTATAATTCAACATAGGTTTGGAAGTCTTAGCCACAGCAATCAGAGAAAAAAAAAAAAGAAATAAAAGGAGTCTAAATCTGAAAAGAAGAAGTAAAGCTGTCACTCTTTGCAGATGACATGACACTATACATAGAGAATCCTAAAGATGCTACCAGAAAACTACTAGAGCTAATCAAAGAATTTGGTAAAGTAGCAGGATACAAAATTAATGCACAGAAATCTCTTGCATTCCTATACACTAATGATAAAAATCTGATAGAGAAATTAAGGAAACACTCCCATTTACCATTGCAACAAAAGAATAAAATACCTTGGAATAAACCCACATAAGCAGACAAAAGAGCTGTATGCAGAAAACTATAAGACACTGATGAAAGACATTAAAGATGATACAAATAGATGGAGAGATATACCATCTTCTTAGACTGGAAGAATCAACATTGTGAAAATGACTATACTACCCGAAGCAATCAACTGATTCAATGCAATCCCTATGAAACTACAAATGGTATTTTTCACAGAACTAGAACAAAATATTTCTCAATTTATATGGAAACACAAAAGACCCTGAATACCCAAAGCAATCTTGAGAAAGAAAAACAGAGCTGGAGGAATCAGGCTTCCTGACTTCAGAGTATACTACAAAGCTACAGTCATCAAGACAGTATGGTTCTGGCACAAAAACAGAAATATAGATCAATGGAACAGGATAGAAAGCCCAGAGATAAACCCACACACATATGGTCACCTTATTTTTGATAAAGGAGGCAAGAATATACAATGGAGTAAAGACAGCCTCTTCAATAAGTAGTACTGGGAAAACTGGACAGCTACATGTAAAAGAATGAAATTAGAATACTCTCTAACACCATACACAAAAATATATTCAAAATGGATTAAAGACCTAAATGTAAGACCAGACACTAAAAAACTCCTAGAGGAAAACATAGGCAGAACACTCTATGATGTAAATCACAGCAGGATCCTTTTTGACCCACCTCCTAGAGAAATGGAAATAAAAAGAAAAATAAACAAATGGGGCCTAATGAAACTTGAAAACTCTTGCACAGCAAAGGAAACCATAAACAAGACGAAAAGACAACCTTCAGAATGGGAAAAAATATTTGCAAATGACAAACCGACAAAGGATTGATCTCCAAAATTAACAAGTAGCTCATGCAACTCAATATCAAAAAACCAAACAACCCAATCCAAAAATGGGCTGAAGACCTTACTAGACATTTCTCCAAAGAAGATATACAGATTGCCAACACACACATGAAAGGATGCTCAACAACACTAATCATTAGAGAAATGCAAATCAAAACTACAATGAGATATCATCTCACACCAGTCAGAATGGCCATCATCAAAAATTCTACAAACAATAAATGCTGGAGAGGGTGTGGAGGAAAGGGAACCCTTTTGCACTGCTGGTGAGAATGTAAATTGATACAGTCACTATGGAGAACATTATGGAGGTTCCTTAAAAAACTAAAAATAGAACTACCATACAACCCAGCAATCCCACTACTGGACATATACCCTGAGAAAACCGTAGTTCAAAAAGAGTCATGTACCATAATGTTCATTGCAGCTCTATTTACAATAGCCAGGACATGAAAACAACCTAAGTGTCCATTGACAGATGAATGGATAAAGAAGATGTGACACATATATACAATGGAATGTTACTCAGCCATAAAAGGAAATGAAATTGAGTTATTTGTAGTGAGGTGGATGAACCTAGAGTCTGTCATACAGAGTGAAGTAAGTCAGAAAGAGGAAAACAAATACCTTATGCTAATATATATATATGGAATCTAAGAAAAAAATAAATGGTTCTGAAGAACCTAGGAGCAGGACAAGAATAAAGACCCAGACGTAGAGAATAGCCTTGTGGATTTGAGGACATGGGGAGGGGAATGGTAAGTTGGGGCAAAGTGAGAGAGTGGCATGGACTTATATATACTACCAAAAGTAAAATAGATAGCTAGTGGGAAGCAGCCGCATAGCACATGGTGATCAGCTCAGTGCTTTTTGGCCAGCTAGGGGGGTGGACAGGGAGGGTGGGAGGGAAACGTAAGAGGGAGGAGCTATAGGGACATATGTATATGTCTAACTGTTTGACTTTGTTGTAAAGCAGAAACTAACACACCATTGTAAAACAATTATACTGCAATAAAGATGTTATAAAAAAAATACTGGAAAATAAAAAAAGGAAGAAACACATTGCAGCAAGACTACTTTGAGGAATCGTTGTGGATGTTGGGTCTTATGTGACTTAGCATGAAGACACACCTCAAAGAAAAAGACTGCTTTGGTTACTGCATATTTCCAAATTTATTTGTAAAGTCTGGTAACATCATTCATTTATTTATAGCCTTTGGGTTTGCTAAGTGTTTTCTGGCCATCACCCTGCCTTCCTTTCTAGGTCAGAATTCTTTTCTCTACAACTTAACTTACCTATTCCCAATGAGTCTATTCTCTCCTTCAACTGGATTCTTCTTCCCTGGACCTCATTATCAAGACCTTTTTTTTTTTTTTTTTTTTCATCTTTCCTACAGTAACAGATTCTAAGTGCCTCCTCCTTATTTCCCAGTCATTTCTAACTGACTCATTCCTGAGCACTTGCTGCTCTCCATATTGTCCCTGAAGCCCCGAAGAAGATCATCCTGCTGTCACCTCTGGTTCTAGGAAAAGTTTTTTTCTTGCTCTTCATTCTTATTCCTACCCTGTTTAATCAGGCAGCTTCCAGCCAACTCCTGGCTACAGGATGCACGCATCAAAAGCTCTTCCAATTACCCTTTCAAAATTTAGTTTGCTTACATTGCTTGGGGTTGCTTCGTTTTGTTTTCCTCCAATAAATATAGAACATGCAGGGGAGGGTGATGTATTTATTTGCCACATTCTTCTTAGAGTTTTGGTTAAAGTATTCTGTCAACAAGGGAAGAAAATTGCTTAACCGTCCCTCTCTAAGCCTCTTGGCTATTGAGAGCCTGGATCTTGAGTCTCTACTAGATTGGTCTCAAGTGCCTAATTCTGGCTTCTCCCAAGCCCCAGGTATTTAGCTCCTGCTTTCCTCAGCTTCTCTTTCTCTTGGACTCTTTTCTTCCCTGAAGAGCAGGATACAATCACCACATCTCTCTCAGTGGACTTCTAGATTCTATACTTTTATTTAATGTTTTCATGAAGAAGCAATGAGGATTGCACTTCTTTGTGAAAGTTGACACCAGGGCATGTTTACAATATGTTTAGAACATCTTTGTTTCCATTAAACAGGTATATACCATCTTCATAAGAGCTACCACAAGTTTCACCTCTTTCTTAGATGGTAGAGAGCTGTTTTGTTCACATGGTATTCTAAATCTTAGTTTCTGGAAGTCAAATCTCCTTAGTTCTGGCTTGGGGAATAAAGTCTGCCTAAATGTGCATGCTGCTTGCTGAATTAAACTACTTGGACCCAAGCCTAAAACAGAATTCTAGGTCTGGCAAGATTCATACATACTTCTATCTAGAAACGGTCCTAATTTTCTATTCAGGAGCAGATTCCTAGATCATGTACTCTGATTTCACTATATGGAAGGCACTTCCCTACAGCCTTCAAAGATTCTCCTCCTGAGCTCCAGATAACTTTTGCAGAGTCAGGGATGGGCAGCCTGCAGACTACCCTTGAGGGAATGTAGGCTCCTCCCACCCCAGATTAATGTTTCCTCAATAGATACGACCAGGGGAAGTGGAGGCAGATTTGAAGATTTTGTCCCCCAGAGCTGATGTTACCCAAAAATTAGAAAATCACCCTTCTCACATCTTCTGCAGTCATCTGAATTGGCTTCTGAAATTTAAAAGAGATTTTTGGAAATCAACATGGGGTTAATTCATTCATTTAAACAGATATATATTGGGCATCTACTCTGTGACAGGTATGATTTAGGTACCAGGCACATGATGGTAACAGCAGGCAAAGACTTGTTCTTGGTCCTTAAGAAGGAGATATACAGTTAACATGTTTTTAAATGTTTCATTAAATATAATAAGCACTATACAGCATTATACATAATAGGCAAAAACGGGAAACAATCTAAATGATTATCAACTGGTGAACAGAAAATCAAACTGTGGTAGATCCATACAATGAAACAGTATTTGGCAATAAAAAAGGATGAAGTCATACACATATAGATGGACTCTGAAAACATTATGCTAAATGAAAGAATCTAAACACAAAGAACCACATATTATATGAATCCATTTATATGAAATGTCCACAAAAGGTCTATAGAGGCAGTAAGTAGATTAGTGGTTGTTTGAGCCTGGGGAGGTGGGGGTGAGGATGGGGATGATGAATGACTCCAGGTGGGCATGAGAGAAATATCCTAAAATTGAATTGTGGTGATGGTTGTACAACTCTCTAAGTTTATTTAAAATAGACAACATTGAATGTATGCTTAAAATAGATGAATTCCTTGGTATATAAATAATACCTCAATAAAGCTGTTTAAAAATTAATTCGGCCAGGCTTCCCTGGTGGCTCAGTGGTTGCGAGTCTGCCTGCCAATGCAGGGGACATGGGTTCGTGCCCCGGTCCGGGAAGATCCCACATGCCGCAGAGCGGCTGGGCCCATGAGCCATGGCCACTGAGCCTGCGCATCCGGAGTCTGTGCTCTGCAACGGGAGAGGCCACAACAGTGAGAGGCCCGCATACCGCAAAAAACAAAAACAAAACAAAACAAAACAAAATTAATTGGGCCAATAAACTCCGGAAATGATTAGTTAAAAATAATTATTATTGTTCTAAAGGAATTGAGGAGGGGAGAGTGATAAATAAATACTGTGCATACATATGTTTCTCCTTAAATAATGTGGCCAGTGTGGGTTTTGTTGAGGCAACAATATTTAATGGGAAATCTGAAGAGTGAGGAGGAGCCAACCACAAGAAACACTGATGGGAGAGACTCCTAGTGAGAAGGAACAGCTTGAACCAAGGTCCTGGGGTGGGAAAATCTTTGGTCTATCTGAAGTTCATGTGGGTGGGAACAATGTTGTACAGGGCCATGAGATCTGTGTTATAAGCCTAGATTGTATTCTCAACTATTCTATTCTCCAGACTCAACCCCCTGCAGAGTCTGGAGAACAGAGCAGTATGCTTCATTTTTTTTTTTAGATTAACCTGAGATTAAACAGGGTAAGAGAGAAAGTGGGAAAATCAGATCAGATGTTGTTCCATAGGCCAGGAGGAAAACAATCATGTCCTGGATGAAGATGAAGATGGACAGAAATAGATGCATGTTATTTGTATGCTTGAGGTAGATCCAACCGTAGTTGCTTTAAAATTTGGGTTTTGAAGAGTGAGGTAGAGAGAGGAATCAAAGATGACTCCCACATTCTAGCTAGAGAATTCACTATCAACTTACTAAAATAAGAAAGTTGGAGGTAGGGACAGATTTGGGACGCAGAGAATCAAGAGTTCCATTTTGGACGCATTATGTTTAAAATGCTTCTGAACACAGGAAGAGTGGTGGAGAAGGCAACCGAAATATAGGTTTGCAAAGGAGACTGAAGTGTGGTGACCAGAGAGGCCAAAGAAAACTCGGCAGAGTGTGATATTACAGAATTTTATGAAAGGGAGACTTTTGAGAAAGCAAGAGTGGACAACAATGTTGAGTACCATGAGGATGGGCAAAGTGGGGGTCCATGAGCCTAACGAAAGCAGTCTCTGTAGAGATGATGGTAGAAGCCATACCAGAATCAGTTGACACCTGAAGGGAGTGAGGATGTGGGGGCTGTATACGTAGATGATTCAAAATACTTGGACGTGAACGGGAGATAAAGATATGACATTCCTTTTAAGGAAATATGGATCAAGGAAATGTTAGTATACATGTTTACTTTTGGCTCCAAATGTTAGAAAGCCCCAAAATAACCACTTAAACTAGATGTCTATTTTTCTCCCTCATTAAGTTAGGTAGTAAGAAGTTCTGGGCTGCTCTGGTGTCTCCCCAAACATCAGGGGTCCAGATCCTTCTACCATATGTCAACATCAGCATGGGAGGGAGGGAGGAAATCCTCAGGTCCTCCCATTCTGAAGATGTTTCTTGCATCTGCTTACTCAATTAAATGGCCACACCTAAGGGCAAGAGTCTGGGGTATGTCTGTTCCAGGTGTTTATGGGCTCAGCTAAAAGCACAAGTTCTTTACTGAAGGGAGAAGGGGGCAGTGGATATCGAAGATCAGCTATCATCCTTTACCAGAGATATGGTTTAATTTTTGCTAGTTTGTTTGTTTGCTTTTTTTGTTTAGGTGTTTATACCTGTGTAAAAAATTAATAAACAGAAACCTCAATTAAATAGAGTTGGAAGACCAGAAGGGGGAGCTTTCATGCCCTGTGGTAATAGCAGAGCCCAACAGAAAAGAAAGAAAGACTTCTCTTCTTCCTGGCAAGGGCTCCACCAATGAAAAGTCATGGACACTCTTTATTATAGTCCTCTCAACTTCGTTCTCGTCTCTATGAAAGACTTCTGCTTCTCTTACTGTGCAGGGGATGTAGCTCGCCATGGTTGCAGAGCCTGAATTGCAATTCTCCACTGATCCCAATAAATCCAGTCTTTGCTGGAGAAATATCTGGTGTCTATTTGTTTCAGGTCAACAACTGTTTAGTTTGTAAACTGATCCAGTAAAGGAGTGCTGGATGCAGATCAATGGACCAAGGGTCACAAAATCCTTGAAAGGGATGAGGGGATAGGATTCAGAACCCAAGTCAAAATGTTGGCCTTTGAAAACAGAAGGCACCTTTCACTGGTTGCAATTTTGAAGGAAAAAGATGAGACAGTGCAGATGTAGGTGAGCTTTAGTACCGAAAATTATGTAAAAGATGAGAAATTCCTTACTGATGGCATCTACTTTCCAGGTGACATTTGAAGCAAGGTCAGCTTAAACTGGAAGTTTCAGGAGAGAAGAGAAGGCATGGAATTGTTTCTTGCCTTTGAGATCCAACTTAGCAGGCAGACTCAATAGAGCCTAAGGGCAGTGGTAAGAGCCCATCTGAGGCTCGGGATTTTATTCTTAGAGTAAAACCAAGGTGAGCTAGGCAGGGTCAGACCACATTAGCCAAGTGAAGCTGCTGACGCAGGTGTGGAGAAGGCAGATTAATACAAGGTTGGGGTTTGGCAAGGCAAGTACTAAGAGGTTAGAGAGCGGGAAGTTGTTACAGAAACTTGGAAGGAAGTGATTCTAATGATCACCAGCATTATCATCATCAATCAGGTCCAATAACAGCTATTTATATATTTAATGCCTAATTTGCATAGAGCACTTTTAATTATAAAGATTGATATTTTGTAGCATGTCTGTGTTGTACATAAAAACTATTTTTTTTAACTTTCAATGGTTCAGAGGATGTTTTCTGTATGTATGGAATTGTCCCTAGTTTAAGTCCATTTCCCAAATTGTTATTACTATTACCTCTGAAGAAAAACAGTCCTGTAATTTCCTCATAGATCATTTTATACTCTCCTCATTTTCGACCTTCCTCCCCTGTAGAACAAATGATTCTCTAAATATGTCTCAATGTTCCATCACATAAATCATTTGGATCCCTCTTATCTGAACCCTCTCCAAGTTTTCCATACCCTTTTGAAATGTAGGACCAAAGGCAAATGCAGAGGTTTGACTCTCTAAAGGGCCATGGTGGAGGTTTCATTTTATAAGGTGTCATGAAAAGAAAGATGGAGAAAGATGAAAAGACTGCTCAGCAATCTGGAATGTTCCAGTCTTGGTGCAGGTTGGGTGGCCCTTAACAAGCTGTTTGAGGGTTAATTTGTGTTTCCAGTGGCAACTCTGCTCTTGAAGGCATTTTCCTAGGAGACTAAATTCCCAGGCCAACACACCTAGATGAAAATGCCATTATTGGTACCAAAATACACTCAGTGTTGCGTTGTTGGATTTTAGATTTACATTAAGACCCAAGGTTTAAAGTAAACTTCTGGGAGAACTTAACAATTCCCTTTGACATTATTCAATGGAAAAAACTATCTAAACATGACTTACACTCAAGTTGTAATATGAAGACAGTAGGTAAACTGAAAGGGACAGGGGACAATTCCTGGCCCTTAATCACTTTATTCCAAGAGTGGTCTGCCATGGTATCTTGGACTTCTTTCCGTTTTAACTACTGCTACTACTATACTCTTCATCATCAATTTCCTGGGAACTGTAAGAACTACTGAAACCTGTTCCTGGTTTGTTCGGTTATTATTTCTGTCATTAGATACCATTATATTTCAAACTATTTCTGTTGGAAGAGTATCTCAAATTTCCAATGTGATTTTGTATCAAAACTGCTAATTTCCAGAATGTGTGCTTAACTTATGGTCTTCTGCAAAAGGTGGAAAACAAGTTCTTGGTTTCAAGCTCAGGTTGACTGTCCCCACATTGTACAGAAGAGATGGTAGGACGAGGTTCCTGTAACACAGATCTACAAGCCCCTCCACACAAAGTCACAGGGACATGGAAGTGACCCAGGCTGCAGATCGCCTTTTCCTGGGGCTCGTAAAAAAAGTAAATAAAATATGCATGTGTATGTGAAATATGTGTGTTTGTATATGTGCATGCGTGTATATATATGTGTATAGAGACATGCAGCTATAATTTGTATAAATGCATATATATGTACATGAATATATATGAATATACAATATATATAAATACATTAATACATATTATATTTATATAAGTTTAAAATGCCTCTTGATTTACCATTTGATTAAAGTCCAGAGACACTACCTATCTCAACTTCTGCATTAACCGTCCCCAAAACAAATGAAAAGTAATATCCATAATACCCATTTCTTTAAAGGAACAAAAACAGCATTTTGCCATTTATTCTAAAACACTAATTTATCATCAAAGTTGTGGTCTTAAACTCACCAATATCTTTTTTACTGTACTTTTCAACAGATGATTTCTGGTGCGTTTGCCAAATGTCACAGATTCCCAGGTCATGTCCCAAATGATCAGGGTACTTGCGGTACCTGGTATTTGGTTCCTAAACCCTGCTCTCCAGACTAGATGGAGAGCGTGAAGAAAAGGATGTCTCTATTTGCCTTTGTCTTTAAGAAAGTGAGTAATTGTCTCTCTCCTTGCCTAGTCCCTCCATGGAGACTTTACTGGCCCAAATTTTTAAAAAAGTTCCTACCACACTCCCATTTTCTGTAAGTGCAATTAGTTGCAGGTACAAAATTTGGAGCAAAGAGGCCTCTTGTGGCCTGTTGTGCCTGCAGTTATCCAACTGTGGCTGCAGTTTTTCAGTGCACAACTGATTGTACCCACAAAAAGAAAGGCTAAACTCTGAAAATGGGTCCCTTTAAGACAGTTGGGGGATTGCGTGCCTCTGGTTGGCAAATTGCAATCTTTTATAGAGGCACGGCCATCGCTCTGGCTCACACCGCAAATCTGAAATCCAGGTTAGGCATCTCGGTTGAGGGAGAAGCCCCGCAGGAAAGCAGGTGCAGAACCCTCCCCCACTCCACCTCGACCTCAGCTGCACCTTGAGCTACCAATGGACATTAGTGTATTCAGCGTTCTGGCCTCCATCCCCTGCTTAGTTCACTAGTCACTCTCCAAAAGGGTTTGAAGAGAGAAACTCAGTCACACTGTCAATAGAACACACTCAACCAACTCTAAATTTGCTTTAAAGAGACAGCTATGAAGATTGACTTTTGCAAAGTGACTCACTCCACCATTGTGGAGTTGCATCAAAAGATGTCCGTGTGCTCCCACCTGTTATTAACTGTGGCACTGAGTCCATAAGAAAGGGTTTTGAAGGAATTCCAGTGTGAATCCTCTAATTCAATAATCCGATAACATAAATTCGAGTAATGGATATTAATATTATGTTCAAGACACGCTCACAACTTTCATCTCTCTCCTTCTCAAACAGACAGAGCATGCATTGTGAGAGGCTCCTGATGAAATAATAAAACCCAATTCTCATCTAGAAAAAAGAATCATTATAGGAGGATGCTAATTTACTTTATATGACCTTCAATTGATTATTCTGTGGCTGCTACACAAATATCACAGGAGCTATTGATTGTAAAACCTACCAAATAGATCTCTAATAGCTTTTACTGGGCAAAAATAATTATGCTTGCACTGTGGTCAAACACACATAAACCAATGTGGAGGTATTAATGTATGGTATTATTACCCATCTGTCTACGAGGTATGGAAAAGACCCTTCATGGGAACACACTACATCTAAGCCTCATGAAAGCTCAATATCCAAGCCAACAATTACAGCCAGTTACACTGAAAAATTGATTACTGTAACTAAAAGGCAGAGCTGGAAAGCAGAGGCTGCAGCTTGCTTAGTAAAAGTAAAAGAATAATGAGCGAAATCCTAATTGAGGAGAAATCCTGCTGCAGTGGCTATGTGGACACAGAAATTGAATTTCCCTCTGCTGTTGGCAGCAGAGGAACTTGTCGGAGTCAAGAGCTTTCTATCCAGCCCAGATCAAGATCAATGATCAACACCTGTAAAAGGTCAGTGTGTCTAATCAAAGAATAGATCATCTATCTCTCAAGGAAAAGTGTACAACATAATCCAGCAATGCTGCACTGCTGGCCACGGAGAGCACAAAAAACCCAGGGAAAGAGAAACTCTAGTTCCCCTTTGGTGAACAGTAAGGATGCTCTGATCATACAAAATGTGGATCTAGACGTTGGAGGGCGGCGATCTGGGGTGGCTCAAGGTGGCCCTAAAGCAGATGAATAAAAGCCACGAACTGCAGGTGGAACTTTCTGGGGAAAATATTTTAGACTTCAGAATTCCTCAGCAAGTCTATCACTTGCCCTCCATTCCTCCCCACCCCAGCCAGTATTTTATATAATAATGCAAACATAAAAATATCAATAACAAAAAAACCCTGCTCTCAAGGTATTAAAATGAGGAATGATACATTTTTAGTACCTAGAATGAACAGACCAGAATGTGAATAGAAGTGAGTGATGGATAAGGAAAAACTATACTCAGTATCTTGTAATAACCTATAATGGAAGAGAATACAAAAAAGAATATATATATATATAACTGAATCACTTTACTGTGTGCCTGAAACTAACACAATACTGTAAATCAACTATATTTCAATAACATTTTTTTTTTAATTCACAAAGAAAAGAGACAGAGACTTTGTTTACCCAATGTGGGTTCTGTGCTGTGTTTGTGGGGGGGAGAGTAAAGGATGAAGGAGAGGGGACACTTGTATCCCATGAAACAGAACAGAATAATACCCCATGAATCCCATTCATATATCCCATAAAACAGAACAAAATTGGAATGTGCAGCTGGAGAACTGTGCATTCCAATGACTGGAAAGATTTTCCAAAGTACTTCTGTCCAGACCTCACCCTAGACCAAGAGAATCAGAATGTTGCTCTGGACACTGGTATTTTCTTAAAACCCCCCAGGTGAGTCTCCTGAGAAGCCAGACTTGAGAACCACTAACTTTGAGGAGAGATGCTTCCTAGGCCTGGGAGGTCTCTAACAAATGGCAAACCTGGAACTACCCACATGCACCCTCCCCCTGCAGCGATATGGCTCAAATGTTTGTTTCTCTTCCTTTTTGGCATTATCAGTTCCAGTTGTTAAAGGCAGGAAAGCTGGAGTCACTGCTCTCTCTCATTTTCGTGATGTATGATTCAGAAGCAAGACGGGGGTGGAGGGTTGGGGGGTGATGTTTGCTGCTGTGGTTGCTGGGTTTTTTTGTTTTTTTTGTTTTTTTTTTTAAGAAATATGCTTTTTCTGAGAAACCTCGAAGGCTTGAAGCCACCAGCAGCACTGTCTGTTTTGTTCCAAGGCCTTGTCTGGGCATAACTGACAACTGTATAGACACTCTTGGAACATATAAGGGAGGGGAGGGTGTCGACATTCTGCTTGTCCTCAGTTGTTCTCAAATTACATGATAAAGTAGATGTTTTGGATACTTTAAACCAGAAAGAATTATGGAGTCCAATTTTAAAAACCGTAACAAGTTAGCAGGACTAATTGTAGCTGCCTTCACAGAGCAGCCTAGGAACTCAGAACTACAAAGGCAAGGTGCTTGCAATACAATTAGTTTGAGTATTTGGAAAAGATTTCCCGTGATTTGAGGTTCAGCTCTTTTTCTGAATTGTTGCAATCTGTTCTCATGGCCCTTAAGATCTAGGTTAGGTTTTGTTTGGGGTAGTTTTTGCACCCTATGGAGACTAGTTATTAGTGCTTTGTTAATACTGTTTACTTAGGTCTTGGGGGAATATTGCCTGAAGCGTGCAAGAGATCACATCGAGTTCAGACTTAACTGGCAAACTTCATACTATCACAGAAACAGACCAGAGGCAACGAATTCTATCACTTAAATGTGTTCTTCACTTACACTTCCCTCCCAAAGTTAAGCATCATAATTCTTCCAGTTTTTAGAGACTAAACCCAGTGAGGGCCCGTGGGTCCACAAACACAATCCAAAGCAGCGTGTGCATTAAGGGAAAACGAATCCCCCAGCGATCCTGCCGCCCCCCTGTCCGCCAGCGGCGGACTCAGAGCACACGCCGTCCATGTCACCTGAGCGTACCTGTCCGGTTCTGGCTTTGGAGAAAGCAAGGGCTCGCAGAGGCACCTCCAGCCCCGCAAGGCTCGAGGAGGAGAGCGGAGGCATGAGAAGGGATGCGTCGGGCGGTCCCTCAGGTGCGGCCCCACCTGCCGGCCGATTGGCAGAGGCAGCAAGCTCGGCGGCAGGGGGGCAGATGATGGACGGCCTGTCTCCCAGCCGGGGTCCGAGCGGCGGGGCGCCGGGAATGTAAATACGCGCGCTCTCAGCGCCTGCCGGCACCGAGCCGGGAGTGCAAGACGCAGGCACAAAAGGACCCGGCTTGGAATGTTTAGGTTTTGAAGATGAGTTTCTATTCTATCTCTGTGGGAGAAAGCAAAACACACTCTGGCAAAGTGAAGGGCGAAGAACCTCGCATAATTTAGGACTGTTGTTTGACAAATCATTTCGCCATCAAAACATCCCTAAGCCTCCCCTTCCCAAATTGCAGTTTCAAAGTCCTGTTTTTGTGGTATGTGAATGATGCCCTATCAGGATCTGAGAAACAATATGAAATCAGACCTGAACAGTTGCATCCTCTTATCTCAGGAAATATTAAAATCATTGAAAATAGGTTTAAAATAATGGGGGGGGGGAGGAAATGTACTTTAGATGCTCTCTGCAGGATAAAAATATAAGACAATTGGATATTATATGCTTAACAAAACTTTATTTCAAAAAGAATAAAATGAGATAGAAAGATATATTCTAGAGATATCGTTTCCACATTAGAATGTGTAAAATTTTCATAATTTGACTGACTCTTACGTGTTTAAAAGTCATGAGCAATTTGAATGTTTTGTTTATCCTTGCAAAAAGATGACAGAGCATGGTTTTGGGAATTCGATTTAAGAAGTGTCCTTTTTAAAACTTATTAGGCTGAGAGCAGGGATTGAAGCAGGCAGGCGGATAACAGGAAAAAAATATGTCCTGAAGCATCATGGAAATGGGGCTGGTAGAGAGCTATTGTATCATCCAGGCTCTTTGGCAACTGAAGGACGTGTCGGTTCACCGTGAGTATTTCGTCCTGTACAAGCTGCCGAGCCGAAGGTAATACATCTCACGTCAGGGAATAAGGCAGTCCTGGCTGAACGCTGATGCAGTCACTTCTGAGAACAATATAGTTGGAGAGTTTGGAGAATATAGTGGCTTTTTTTTTTTAATATGTGAGGGAAATATTATCCTTGTCTAATTGTGCTTTAGAATATAAACCACCCCGCTCTGCTTCGCCACTATCACCACCAAGAAAATGAAAGCCACGTTTAAAATAGCAGTAAGTGAGACTGAATCATGTGACAAAGATGTGCTTTATCTCATTGTGTTGAAAAGTGAGGAGGGGGAGAAAGAACTTAGCCACATGCATTTCTCTTTTAAGTACTATATTTTAATACTATAAGTTTAGAAAACAGAAAAATTTAAAGGAACATAATAAATCATCAGGCTACACTGATAGCATATACAAAACAAGAAAAGAAGCAAGTAAATAAGTACACACATGTTCATGCATGTTTCTTTTTTGAATTTTTGTTTGGATGCTTAAATACTTTTATAAAGGAGTGAGTACGTTTGAATCCTGTGGGACTGTTTCATATAATATTATGTCAAAATAATTTTTAATATTAGTAGAGAATAGACCTATTCATCAATTTTAATAATAACATAATATTTCATGGAGTGTATATAAAATTTGCTTAAACATTTCCCCATTGTTGGATATTCAGGTTGCTTCTACATTTCAGTAAAGTAAATACTACAGTAAGGGACATCTTAAGGCAAAATTTACATGTTTGAAATTATTGATTTCAAATAAATTTTTAAATGGAACAAATAGGCCATGCTTTATGGACATTTTGATAGTTTTGTAATAGTTTCCAAGCTACTTTCCCAAAAAAGAAAAAAAAGGTTATAGCCTTTCATCCTACCAATAGGAAAGTATTAGGTCACATATTTTACAGTATACTCAGTGTTACTGAGAATATTAATTTAAATATTTGGTAATTAGCAGATGAAAATTATTTCTTTTTCGATTATTAATAAAGTCCTTCTGTCCCTTTTTTAAAAAAATATTTTTGGCTTCCCTTCTTTTGAATTTTTGGTTCCCTTTTTATTTCATTATTGAGGTAGCCCTGAGGCCCTCCACATATAAAAATAAAATATAGCATTTTTATAAATCACTCTTTCATGATGTTAATTTTGAACTAAGGTGGTAACCCCTGGTTAAGATAATCATAGCACAATAATCACAGCAAGAAATCCTGGACAAAATTGGGCCAGGGTGCAGTTTGACATGATCTATTGAATTTAGGTTTCCAGCAGGCTTCTGCTATCCCTTCATGGTGGCACATAAAATGATATTATCATCGGTGAAATTACCCCAGAAACTTTAGGTAATTTAGAGCAAATCGTATTCTCCCATTAGGAAACCCAAGCTCATTGATCTTTGTACTGCCTTTCTTTCTAGCCTGAACATTTGTGTTGTTTTCTTAAACTGTGATGTGATTGTTTAAAAATGCCTTCATGCATTCTGACACCTTCTGCAAGTGCACCAGTGCCTAGTAAATAAAGTAGCAGCCCATGTCCCTTTTAACAAAAGCTATATATCTGTTCAGACTTGTAATTTGCTCCGTTTATATCCTTTGCCCTTGAACTCTGCTTATTAACACAATGTTTCTCCAAATGATGCCATATAACTCTGCTCTGAGCACATCCACGGTGACACCCCGCAAACATTCCAAGGGCCAGGGCCAGCTGAGGAAGGGAAGAAACGACGATGACTGAATTGTGGGAGTTACAGTGCATTACTCAACACGGAGCGGCTGTAAAACTATGACTGTTAATATTCAAATTGTGACAAGGCCATAGCCAGCCTTAGCTAATATTCCGAGGTCTGGTTGAAAAGCAATTTACCAAAGTAACTTTGATTAGAAAAGAAACAGCCAGAACGCTTCTCCAAGAAATGAACTAAAAACCTTCAAAGGATTTGAGGCAGGTGTTCTAATTATACAACCAAAAAATTATTTGTAGTGGGTTTGGGGAGGGGAACTCTTCAGTTATAAAATGCAAATTGTATATGTAGTGGAACTATAGACCAAATTCCTTTGTGCAAACTGTAGTGAAATATACCAATTTTTTTGTTATAAGTACTTTGCATCATAGATCTTATATAAGACAAGTGAGCATTGACTGGGTTTAATACTGTTTTCGTTTAAAAAATAAAAATTTACTAATTAATATTGTGTGAAAGTTTGAACAGGGAGTGGGACCAGTCTCCCTCTACAATACCTGTGAAGGGAATATACTGATTAACAAAATTAATAATTTAGGTATGATCGCAGAGACTGTGCGAAACCTACTTTGCAACGGAAATTGTTCTGCCACATTTTAGAAAAGGGCATTTACAAAAAGGTCCCTTTCTTTTGAAATGAGAAAGTCATACATATGCAGTAACATGCCCAAGACAGAGCTTGTCTATGTTTGTCTATTTTGAAAATGTTATATTTGTTTCAAAATAATGTTTTTAAAAAGTTTATTTTCTCAAAGCTCTTTATTTGAATAGATTTTAATAGATTCATATTGAAATGACTTTATTGCAAAAGTCTTTTTTTTCTTTTTCTTGGCATTTTACCTGGAAGCAAATTGTTCATAGCAATGAGAATTAATTTGTACACCTCCTCCCCCAAATCCTAGGCTATGCATAATGCAGTCCATGCAAAAAATGTTGATGGGAATGAGAAAATAATATACCATCCAATATCGAATTTCATGCTGAAACATAGGCTGCCTGAAACATCTGGGCACACGTCTGTATTTTTAGTGCTCTATGTGCCTTCAGAAAGGAGTAAGGAAAGAAAAACTTCTAACTACACCAATTGACAACACTACTAATTCTTTTAGACACAAAACATGATCTGAATATATTTGCATATCCAAATACACACGTGTGATTTTAGACAATAGAAAATAAATAAGCTATAGGTTCCCAGGAACACCAAACACACTCTTAATATATTAGCTGCTCCCATTTTGGTATTATTTCCAGAGGAAATAGGTTCCAATAAGATGTATTAAGAATACTTTGGAAAAGTCTTTTCATGAATAGAGAGCTGTCCATTTTCATCCTATTCTCACTCTAATCAACTGCACCTAAATTGAAGGAGATTTCTTACCTTTAATTAAAGAGACTGATCTAGTGATCTTAACTTGAGAACATGGTTTGCCTGAGGAACATAAAAATATAAATAAGGGAATTTTAGCATTTTTCTGAGAATTTTAGAATATCGTACTTACTGAATGAGCAGACTCATGAGGCAGACACCTTGGTTACATCATTCATCTCTGAATGTCCATATGATGAGTATTTGATGAACGGTCCCCAGTCTGGTTTTTGAATTAAATGCATAAATGCATCATTTAGAATGTACATCAAATGGAAATTATGAACTTTATAATATTAAGTGATTTTAATTAAAGCAGATCTTGTGCTATGGTTTTCTACTCTTAAAACCTCAAAGTGTTTCTTTTTATATATTTCATTCAGAAAATTATGATTCCATTGTGCTAGTAAAACCAAGTTTGAAGAGCCTGGCTCACGTGCTTTTATGCATCATCAGGGCTAACTGACTGATAAAATGCACATGAGACCTAAAAACATGCACTGTGTTAGATGTAAATTCTATATAAATTTCAAAAGGAAGTTATATGATACAGAACATGTATTTTGTTATTGATAGAATGATAGCGTAGCTTATTAAGAATTCTTTCAAGACATTATCGAATGTCTTGAAATTTGATGATTCTCTACAAACTAAACTTTGGATTTTCTAACTTGTTCTCCTATATAAAATGCATTTATATACAATGCAGATTATATGTAGTATAGTTATACCAACAATAGTTTCAAACATCTAATTCTAAAATATTAAGAATGACCATCCCTGATTCTACCCTTCATCTCATTTCCCGTTTCCTAAAGGCAACTACCTCCAACATTTCTATTGTATTTCTTCAGAATTCACTTCCATATCCGTAAGTAACATGTTTGTATTGCTACTTCTTAACAACTTCTTCCTCTTCTTCTTCTTCTTCTTAGTATTATTTTAATTTGGGGTATTATCTATGGATTTTACACAAAAGAATATCACAATTTGTCTTTCTTTACTACCCCTGTCCCCAACTATACTCATGTTCTTAATATTCTTAATACAGTTATGTTGCATTTTTTATTAATGTTCAGTGTGTAATATCACTAATAAATTCTACTGAGGGCTGTGCTGGGGAATAAAATAACCTTTTCTCGAACATTTTCTGTTTTTCCTAGAGTTAATAATTGCTTTGTTTTTAATTTATTTATTTTTTTCTTTTACTTACTTTCTAGGTAGTCGCCACTAGATCATCACTAAATTCTCTGGCAATCTCTGAATCTCCTTTCAAGACATTTATATACTTCAGTTACTCTGTCTATGCTTTTATTCTGGAAACTTCTACCTCCCACTAGACCAGCTGCCCTTGTTATCTGGGCACAGCTGTCATTCCAGGCTCTCCCTCATAACTATCTTGTTGTGAGATGCTTCACCTGTCTCCTATGCTGGGTCTCCTATTTTTTGTATCTGTTTTCTTTCTTTTTCTTGGTTTAGTCTCATATATGTGGAGCCCATCCTCCCTATGGCTGGCTATAAAGAGATGGGGGAATCTTTGCAGTCTAAAATTATTCTTGTTTTATACACCCTGTTAACTGGTAGTCTGCTTGGACTAAAATTCTAGGGTGGAAAATATTTTCCTTTCCAGTTTTACAGGTATCTTTATTGAGAAGCCAATTTGGGGTTATTTTTTAAAAAATACAAATAGATGATAAGGTAATTAAGATAATCTATTAAAATGAAAATGAAAGACATAAACTCCAATAGAAGAGTTTTATTATTTTATTTGTGATTATAAAGCATTTTGTAGTTTTAGAAACTTTTTACTTAGAAATACTAAAGTACTATAGTGTATAATTTTCCACCTTTCTAGAAGATTCTAATTATGTGTACCACATGTCCTAGTGTTTGCTTAACATCACTTTAATATTTATATTGTTTAAATGCTATTTTTTGAAGTAACATGTTATTAATTATTTCAACAATTGATTATTCCCAACTTTAGTAGAGAATGTCTGACTATAAAGTGAAATAGGCAGAATGTATGATGCAGAATTGAGTTCCACATTGGCCAACAAAGCAAAAGGTGCCACACATTAAAGAAGACTAATTTCTATTATGAGGTTATTGAAAAGTGAAAATTAAAATAGGAGAAGTAGATTATAGAAGAGTTATATTCAACCAGGTAAGATTTAATTACAGTAAGTTATTCTGAATTCTACTTGCATTTGCAAACTTTAATACACTGAGTGCTAGGCCTTAAACACACTTTCTTAAAACCTTAAAATAAAACCTACTACTTAGCATTGAAATATTGCAGGGACTATTCTTCTGAATATGTGATTCTCTGCATTTTACTTGAATAGACATTCTACCTTTACAGTGATTTATTGAATCAACTTCCATAAATTCTAATTAATGAGAAAACTGGTAGATATCTAAGAATGCTCTATAAAATCACTGCTCCCAAGAATTGTACACAGTGAAGTTAAAATGAGAGTGGATATAAAATAAGATTTTTAAAATATTACCAACTTTAATATCATTCTCACAAGCTTCACAAGTCCAGTGCAATTTATTTCAGGCCTGTGAAGGTCAATATGAAATGACAGATTGAAATACTGTACGTGACTTGCAAAAGTCATTTTTGGGCAAGCTGTTTTCCAAGACTTAAATTAAATTAAAGCTTACCTTGCATCAGACATTTTTATTTTAACTGGATTGTGGCCTCATTTTCAAAGATGATCACTTTTATCCCTGGTTGTTAAATAGATATTACCACTGTGAAAATGAGCTTGATGGCATGTGGCAAATACTGATTAAGTGCAGGGCCTGTTCCTTGAAGAAATGATTTTTTTATCATTGGAAATAAAATGCCAACTTTTTTTTTCTCATAATTTGCAACATCTTCTTGAGGTTGTAATTGATAGAAGGAGTGTGTCCAGTGTTTATTAACACAAGATTTGAGCCAGACATTGCTAGGCTCAAATCCCATGTCTTCCACTTATTAGAAGACTTCTTAACTTATCTGTGGTCACCGGTTACCTCACATGTGAAGTGAGGAAAATCACTGGTGTTTGTCAGAATTCAACAAGGTATGTATCACAGAGCTTGGCACAGAGGAAGCATACACATAATCTGAGAGTCGTTGCTGTTGATGATTTTATCATTGGTCTCACATCTGTATTATTATTATTTTTATTATTAACTTTTCTACCAACTGGCATTATAATTTTAGTGCTCTGGGTTTTGTATACTGATGATATTAGAGATGAAGATCCTGAAATGACATATTTTTAACCAGATCAAACTGGTTCTCTATGCATGAGTTTCTAGCATGTTGCCCATTCTAGAGCACTTGTCACCTGATGGTGGATACCTTGAAAGTTTGCTAATCTCGCTGCTAAGAGCTTTCTCTGGATGAATGTGATTTAGAGACGAGCCCTTGCCTGTTACACTTCTTGGTTAATTCTGCTTCTCCACTTTTCTTTTTAGGGTCTGCCTTCATGGCTCCAGAGGAGAAATCAACCAGACAAGGGTTGCAGCCCTATCTGGCCATAGTGACTCCTTAAGGCAGAACCCTGGTACTGTTAGGGTCCTTTTCATAAATCCCATCATTGCATGAGTCATGAGATGAATGAGCCGAGTTGACTTAATCAGTGCTGCCTAGTTTAGCCTCATTTCTTCAGGCTGTATCTAAGCTTATTAGGCACAAACTAAAAGGAAATTTTGGTCACATTTTATTAAATACTGTTTATTCAACATTTTATTAAACACTAGTTTTCAGAATAAAGAAATTTTTGTTAACAATTTCTAAAAGTGACCAGTGAGATTTCTTGTTTTTAAGATTTTGGTTTTTTAAGTGCCACCATGAACTCATAGAAATATATTTGATGTTTTTAATCCAATTATCAGATACCAAAAAGCCCCACATTTATTACTAAGCATAACACATGAAAACACATAATACAAATGTACATTTTGTTGAATTTTAAGGCATACACTCTCGTGTATAACTTGGCTAATCAATCCAGATGTCTTCCACAGGTCCTGTGTCTATGAAGACTAACCAAGAGGTGCATTTATATTTATTAAAGTAGAAAGAAAAGCTATGTAATTTGGGCCTTCAAACCTTCAGATCCAGATATTTGAGTGAATCTTCAGTAGTCTGAATGTGGACAGAGATGGGCAGAGCAGGCCCAGTCTCCAAATAAGTGCTGGCAAAATCTTTACCCTGTAGAACGAACATAGGCCAGAAGACAAGCTAAACCAGCCACTGGCTAGGAGTGAGGACCAACTTGCCCTTTCCTCCCAAGTTCTGGAGGAGACTATTTCAAAATAACAGTAATAGTAGATAATAGTTTTTAAAAATTAAAGTCAATTTTTTGGAGCAGTTGTAGGAAGGTTGAAAGGAAGGTACAGAGATTCCCCATATACCCCTGGCCCCATACATGCATGGCTTCCCCCATTAGCAACATTACTCACCAGAATGGTATTTTTTTTTTTTTTTTTTTTTTACTGAGGATTACTCTACATTGACACATTGTAATTACCGAAAGTTCATTATTTATCTTAGGGCTCATTCACTCTTGGTAAGGTACACTCTATGAGTTTGGATAAATCTATAAATCTATATTCATTGTTGTAACATCATACAGAGTATTTTCACTGCCCCCAACTCCTCTATGCTTTGCCAATTCATCTTTCTCCCCCATGCCTACCCCTATCAACCACTGATCGTTTTATTGTCTTCATCGTTTTGCCCTTTCTAGAATATCAGAGTTGGAGTCATACAGTATGTAGCCTTTTCAGATTGGCTTCTTTCATTTAGTAATATGCAGTTAAAGTCCTCCCATATGTTTTCATAATTTAATAAGTCATTTCTTTTTGATGCTGAATAATGTTCCACTCTCTGGAGGTATCACAGTTTATATATCCATTTGCCTACTGAGGGACATCATAGTTGGGGTGGCTTTGGAAATTTTTTAAAAATAAGACACAATAAATTTTGCTTCATCAATTGACTCTTCCTTTCATGAAAGATTTCTCTGTAGATCAATGCTGTTTGATAGCATTTTACCTACAGTAGAATTTCCATGAAACTTGGAGTCAATCCTTTCAAACTCTGCTGGTGCTTTATCGACTAAGTTTATGTAATACTCTAAATCCTTTGTTGTTGTTTCATCAATCTTCACAGCATCTTCACCTGGAGTAGACTACATCTCAAGAAACCACTTTCTTTGCTCATCCATAAGAAGCAATTTATCTGTGCAAATTTTATCATGAAATTGTAGCAATTCAGTCACATCTTCAGGCTCCACCTCTAATTCTAGTTCCCTTGCTATTTCTACCACATCTGCACTAAAATCTTAACCCCCTCAAAATTATCCATGAAGATGGGCATCAACGTATTCTATACTCCTGTGTATGTTGATATTTTGACCTCTTCCCATGAATCACAAATGTTCTTAGTGGCAACTAGAATGGTGAATCCTTTCCAAAAGGTTTTAAATTGACTTTGCTCAGATCCATCAGAGGAATCACTCACTATCTATGGCAGCTATAGCCTTACAAAATGTATTTCTTAAATAATAAAACTTTAAAGTCAAAATGACTCCTTGATCCATAGGCTGCAGAATGGATGTTGTGTTAGCAGGCATGAAAACAACATTAATCTCTTTGTACATCTCCATCAGAGCTCTTGGGAAAATAGGTGAATTGTCAATGAGCACTAATACCTTGAGAGGAATCTTTTTTTTTTTTTTAATGAGTGGTAGATCTCAATAATAGGCTTAAAGTATTCAGTAAACCATTTTGTAAACAGATGTGCTGTCATCCAGGTTTTGTTGTTCCATTTATAGAGCACAAGCAGAATAATTTAACATAATACTTAAGGGCCTTAGAATTTTCAGAATGGTAAATGAGCATTGACTTCAACTTTGTTACCAGCTGCAGTAGACCCTAACAGGACAGTTAGCCTGTCCTTTGAAGTTTGAAACAGCACTGACTTCTCCTCTTTAGCTATAGAAGTCCTAGATGGTGTCTTCTTCCAATAGAAGGCTGTTTTGTCTACATAGAACATCTGTTGTTTAGTGTAGCCACCTTCCTTAATTATCTTAGCTAGACCTTCTGGATAACTTGCAGTAGCTTCTACATCAGCTTGCTGCCTCACTTTGTTCTTTTATGTTATAAAGACAGTTTCTTTCCTAAACCTCATGAACCAACATCTGCTAGCTTCAAACTTTGCTTCTGTGGCTTCCTCACCTCTCTTAGTGTTCATAGAATTGAGGAGAGTTAAGGCCTTGCTATGGATTAGGCTTTGGCTGAAGGGAATGTTGTAGGTGGTTTGATATTCTATCCAGACAACTAAAGCTTTATCCATATCAGCAATAAGTCTATGTGCTTTCTTATCATTCAGGTATTCACTGGAGTTATACTTTTAATTTCCTACCTGACTATCTTGGCTTTCTATATGCCTTCCTCACCAAGCTTAATCATTTCTAGCTTTTGATATAAAATGAGAGACATGTGACTCTTCCTTTCACTTGAACACTTAGAGGCCATTGTAGGGGTATTAATTGGCCTGGTTGCAATAGTGTTGTGTCTCAAGGTACAGGGATGCCCAAGGAGAGAGAGAGAGATGGGGGAGCAGCCAGTTGATGGAGCAGTCAGAACACAGACAACATTTATCTATGAAGTTCCCAGTCTTATATGGGCATGGTTTGTGGCACCCCAAAACAATTACAATAGTAACATCAAAGATCACTGATCACAGATAACCATAACAAATATGATAATAATGAAAAAGTTTGAAACATTGCAAGAATTACCAAATGTGACATAGAGACACAAAAATGAGTAAATGCTGTTGGAAAAATGGTGCTGATAAATTTGCTTGATGCCGGTTATCACAATCTTCAACTTGTAAAAGATGTAATATCTGCAAAGCGCAATAAAATGAACATGGACTATCTCTCTGTTTATATAATTTTTCTTTGATTTTGTTCATCAGACTTTTGTCATTTTCCTCATAGAGGTCATGAACATATTTTATTAGAATTATGCTTAAGTATTTCATCTTTGGGGGTGCTAATGTAAATGGCATTGTGTTTTTAACTTCAAATACCAGTTATTCATTGTTTGTATATAAGAAATCAATTGAAATTTGTATATTAATCTTATATCTTATGATACTGTTTTAATCACTTATTAGTTCTAGGTGTTTCTGTTTTTGTCAATTCTTTCAGAGTTTCTACATAGATGATCATGTGATCTGTAAACAAAAACAATTTTTGTCTTCCTTCCCAATCTGTGTATTTTTTACTCCCTTTCTTGCTTTATGAAATTAGTAAGGACTTCTAGTGGGATGTTGAAAAGTGGTGGTAAGCAGGGCCATCTTTGACTTGTACATGATCTTAGTAGGAAAGCTTTGAGTTTCTCAACATTAAGTATAATGTTAGCTGAGGTTTTTTTCCAGATAGCCTTTATCGAGTTGAGAAAGTTCCTCTCCGTTCCTAGTTTAGAGTTTTTATCATAAATGGGTTAGATTTTGTCCAATGCTTTTTCTGCATCTATTGATATGATCATGTGATAGTTTTCTTTTTTATCCCGCTTGTACGAATAATAGGGTTTTTAAAAATTTTTTCAGCTTGCTCCTGCATTTTATCTTTCTTTCCAATGTCATTGAGATACAATTGACATGTAACTTTGTTTAAGTTTAGGATGTACAATGTGATGATTTGAAATGTATCTTGCAAAATGATTACCACAATATGGTTAGTTAACACATACATTACCTCACATAATTACAATTTTTTGTGTGTGTGTGTGACAAGAACAAATAAAAATTGACTCTCAGCAATTTCCCAGCATGTAATACAGTATTGATAACTATAGTTTCCATGCTGTACATTCAATCCCCAGAACTTATTCATCTTGCAATTGGAAGTTTCACTTTGACCAACATCTCTCCACCACCCACCCCCTGCAACCACTGGCAACCAGTAGTCTACTCTGCTTCTATAAGTTTGACTTTTTATTTTAGATTCCATGTATAAGAAAAATTATACAGAATTCATGTTTCTCTGTCTTACTTATTTAATTTAGCATAATTCTCTCAAGGTCCATCCAGGTCACTGTAAATGACAGGATTTCTTTCTTTTTTTTTTTTTTTTAATGCCTGAACACTATTCCATTACATATATAATGGAATATTTTATATATATATATGTGTGTGTGTGTGTGTATATATATATATATATATATATATATATACTGGATCATAGGATAGTTCTATTTCTAGCTGTGTGAGGAAACTCCATACTGTTTTTCATAGTGGCTGCACCAGTTTACTTTCCCACCAACAGTGCACTAGGTTCCTCTTTTATGCACATCCTTACTAACACTTATCTCTTTCTTTTTTTACAATAGTCATTCTAACAGGTGTGAGGGAATATCTTAGCATGCTTTTGATTTGTATTTCCATAATGATTAGTAATTTTGAGTGCCTTTTCATATATTTGTTGGCTATTTGCCTGTCTTTGGAAAAATGTCTATTCAAGTCCTCTGCTCATTTTTTAATCAGGTTTAATTTTTTTTTTAATTTTTTTACTATTGAGTTTTATGAGTTCCTTATACATTTGGGATATTAACATCTTATCTAATATATGGCTTGCAAATATCTTCTCCCATTCAGTAGGTTTCTTCTTCATTCTGTTGATTGTTTATTTTGCTGTACAGAAACTTTTTAGTTTGATGTAGTCCCACTTGTTTAATTTTGCCATTTTTGATTGTGCTTTTAGTGTTATATCTAAAAACTCATTGCCAACATCAATGTAAAGGAGCTTCTCCATTTTCTCTTTCAGGATTTTCACAGTTTCAGATTACATATTTTAGTCTCTAACCCATTTTAAGTTAATTTTTGTGAGTGATATAAGGTAGGGATCCAATTTCATTCTTTTGCATATGAATACCTAGTTTTCCCAGCATCGCCTCTTGAAGAGATTGTCTTTTCCTTGAGTATTCTTGGCTCCCTTTTCAAATATTAGTTGACTGTGTATTTATTTCTGTGCTATCTATTCTATTCAACTGTTCTATGTGTGTGTGTGTGTTTTATGCCAGTACGATACTTTTGATTTGATTACTATTGCTTTGTAGTATAGTTTGAAAACAGGAAGTGGGATGTCTCCAACTTTGTTCTTTTTTCTCAAAATTGTTTTGTGGTTCCATATGAATTTTAGGATTGTTTATTCCTATTTCTGTGAAAATAAGAAATATCTTTTCATTTGTTTCTTCTTTAGTTTCTGTCATCAGTGTTTTATAGTTTTCAGTGTACAGGTCTTTCACCTCCTTGGTTAAGTTTATTCCTATGTATTTTATTGTTTTTTATGCTATTATAAATTGGATTGTTTTTTTCTTTCAGATATTTCATTGTTAATGTATAGAAATGCAACTGATTTTTGAATGTTGATTTTGCATTCTTCAACAACTGAAATCATTTATTAGTTCTAAAAATTTTTTTGGTGGAATCCTTAGGGTTTCTACATATATAAGATCATGCCATCCACAGACAGAGACAATTTTATTTCTTCCTTTCTGATTTGGGTGTTTTTCTTTCTTTTTCTTGCCTAAGTGCTCTGGCTTGGACTTCCATTCCTATTATGTTGAGTAGGAATGGTGACAGTGGGCACCCATGTCTCATGCTTGATTTTAGAGGAAAAGCTTTCAGCTTTTCACCATTGATTTTGTTAGTTATGGGTTTGTCATATACAGACTTTATATGCTCACATATATCCTTCTGTTCCCAATTTTTAAGAACTTTTATCATGGAAGGGTGTTGAATTTTGTCAAATGCTTTTTCCTGCATCTACTAAGAGGATCATATAATTTTTATTCCTCATTCTATTAATGTGGAATATTACCCTTATTGATTTTCATATATTGAACCAAACTTGCATCCCAGGGATCAATCCCACTTAACCATGGTGTATGATCCTTTTAATGTGCTGTTGAACTTGATTTGCTAAAATTTTATTCAGAATTTTTTCATTTATATTTTTTAGGATTTTGGCCTAAAAATCCAAAGTTGTTTCTTGTAACGTGCTTACCTGGCTTTGCTGTCAGGGTAATGCTGGCCTCATAAAATAAATTCAAAAGTGTTTTTGCCTCTTCAATTTTTTGTTATGATTTGATTAAAATTGATGTTAATTCTTCTTTAGAATAGAATTCACCAGGGAAACCATCTGGTTCTGGAATTTTCTTGGGAGGTTTTTGGTTACTGCCTCAAACTCTTTGGTCTTTATTGATCTATTTAGATTTTCTGTTTCTTCTTGATTCAGCCTTGGAAGGTTGTATACTATAGGAATTTATTAATTTCTTCTAGGTCATCTAATTTGTTGGCATATAATTGTTCATAATAGCCTCTTATGATCCTTTGTATTTCTGTGGTCAGTTGTAATCTCTCCTGCTTTATTTATAATTTTATTTGAGTCTTCTCTCTTTATTTTTGGTTAGTCTAGCTAAAGGTTAGTCAATATTCTTTACCTTTCAAAAAAAATAATTTAATTTCCTTGATTTTTTTCTATTGTCTTCCTAGTCTTCATTTCTTTATTTGTGCTGTAATCATTATTTCCTTCCTTTTGTTAATTTTCATCTTAGTTTGTTCTTTTTGTAATTTCTTGAAGTGTAAAGTTGTTTATATGATATTTTTCTCTTTTTTTTTAAATTTAAGTATATACCTCTATCTACTTGTTAGCTTTTGTACAGCTTTTGCTGCACCACATGAGTTTTTATGTTGTGTTTTCATTTTTATTATGATCAAGATACTTTTTGATTTTTCTTTTGACTTCTTCTTTGTCCTATTAGCTGTTAAAGAGTACATTGCTTAATTTACATGCATTATGAGTATTTCAGTTTTCCTTCTGTTTTTGGTTTCTAGTTTCTTATTTTTGTGGTCAGAATAGATACTAAATTTGATTTCAATCTTCTTAAATTTAGTAGGACTTGCTTTGTGTTCCAACATATGATCTATCCTGGAGACTGTTCTCTGAGAGTTTGAGAAGAATGTGTATTCTGGTGCTAGTGGATGTAATGTGTTGTATATATCTATTAGGTACATTTGGTCTATATATTATTCAAGTCCTCTGTTTCCTTATTAATTTTCTGTCTGGATGATCTATCCAATGTTGAAAGTGAACTATTGAGGTCCTCTACTATTATTGTATTAGTATTGTATTGAAGTTCCCTACTATTATTGTATAGATAGAAATACAAGAAAAGGACTTTAAATATTTAGGTTTTCCAAAGTTGGGTCCATATATATTTACTACTGCTATCTGATTAGTAGTTTTTAAATAGCCTTACTTGCTAAATTAGAATGTTGACAGTCAACTGTGTGTCAATTACTAATTATTTTCATCTTTCTTATTGTTATAACTGATCCATTAAATCCAACATCTGAGTCCCACTGACTAAAAATATATTTATAGCCTTGCTGCTAAATGGTAGATGCCATATTTTGGGCTGAAACCAAACTCAGGACCAAGCCAAGGAAACACTCTCTGCCTCATAGGTCAACTCCTTGAGGGCAAGACAAAAGACTTCTTTAGTTTTCTCTCCTCTATTCATTGTATCTTGCACATAGTGGGTGATGAAGAAGCATATTTTGAATGGGTTAACAAATAAAGCTGTGTCACATTCTTATGCTTACATGGTAACTATGATTATCAATCCACTAAACTGATCAACAAAAATTTCTATAAAAAAAATAAAGAGAAGATGTTCTAACAGTTAAGCAGTTACCTTTATAAGCATATGAGATAGAAAAGAAGGAGGGGGAAGGAAAGAGGCTTCCTCCTTACCAGTTCTTGAGCTTGGACAAGTCATTTAATATCATATAAGAGAACAGACTGGCCTTATACTTCTCAAAATGTCACCTTTGAGGATTAAGACATATGTGGAAACATTTGGGCAACTGTCAATGCCAGACATCAGTAATCCTTCAAATGTTAGCAGCATGCCCCTGGGTACCTTGCTTTAATCACCTTCCCATCTTCCCTTCCCATTTTCAGTTCAACAAAACCTCCCTCTCCAAACACACACACATATACAACTTTATTGAAAGAAATTATAGAGAACATGGCAGACAGATGATAGTTATTATTTTTGAGTAGGTCAAATTGTTCAGACGTTTCATAGTGTGGGCAACACAGTGTAGGCAGCCATATGCCTTGCTCTTCTACTTTATAAGTCTTGGACGTGTAGTTCAAGATGACTAAAGGAACTGTCTTGTATTCATAGTTGGGTAAGGCTGTCTCCACGTATAAAAGCTTTAACCTGAATTGATGCAAATTAAATGCATTATATAACTCCCTGATTCAATTAAGTAATCAAAAATTTCTTCATGCCTAAATATGCTCTCTTTATCCCCTAATAAACTCCTACTTCTCTTTGAAAATTCACTGTGAGAAAATATTTGTAATGATTTGAGACAAAACACTAACATTCTAGTATACAAAGCGTTCTTACAAATCAGTAAGAAATTCCATAGAAGAAAGAGCAAAACATGAACAGTGAATTCTCAGGAAAAATTAACAGTAAATGTATGAAACAGTAAAATAACATAATTATAAAACAACATGTTTATGAAACACTTGTCATAGACAAAAACAAATAAAGAAACTAATCAATTTTTGTTCCCCATATTGACAATAAGTACCAAAATATTAATAAGCAGAGTATGGCAAGGATACATGGTCATATATTGTTGATAGGGATTGGCAGGAAGTTTTGTACTCTCAAATGTGAATGGACCCAGCAATCTCACTTCTAGAAATTTGTTGTAAAGAACTACTACCATGGGCACAGAAACATGTGTTCATGAGTATATTCAAAGTAGATTTGTCAGTAATAGTGAAACACTACAAATAGCCTCAATGTCCAATTAGATAATTAGATAATTGATAATTGATAATTGATAATTAGATAATTGATTACCTATGTTTTTATGTGTCTGTACCATAGGATTCTAGGCATCCCTTAAAAATGCCTGGCATGGAAAGACCTCCAAGATATGTTAAGTGGAAAAAAAGACAAAAGTCAGCAAGCAATGAATGTATGCTTATATGCAAAGAAGACTATATATATATATATATATATATATAAATGTATATATAAATTTACCAAAGAGCACTTGGAAGGATGTATAGCAAATTGTAGAAAGCTGATATTTCTAGGGGTCAGGGGAGAAGGGGGGAATAGGGAGTCTGTGAAAGGTGAAAGGAGAGCCTCACATAAGTGTTATCCTGATTGGTTTAATCTTATAAAGAGAGAAGCTATTCAGATATTTATAATCAAAAATAAACAACAAAAAAGTTATTTTAGTTCAGTGTAAAGAATTGTATCAGAGAGGTATGTTATCCTTTTAATGATGTGTATTAGCTCTTCATATATTCTGGGTAATAATACTTAGTTTAATATATTAAATTCTTCCAAACTGGAACTTGCTTTTTGTTTATGGAGTCTTTTCTTACCCATACGTGTGTTATCTTTATATTGTCATTATAATAGTCTCCTAAGTTTTCTGGTACACTTCAGGTACATGTAAAACTGTAAAAAGAGTACAGAACTTTATTCTAATATTTTTATAGTTTCAAATGCATGTACTTCTTTAGTACACCTAATTTTTTTTTTTTTTTCTGCTGTGAAGTAGAGGGTTACCTTGAATTCTGTTTTTCCTTAAGGATCTAATCAATCATCCAATTCAAAATTTATTAAATGGTTTTCCTTTTCCCATTAATTTAAAATGTAAATTTTTTCATAAGTAAATGATCATATGCACATGGGTCTGTTTTTCATATTTTCTCTTTCACTGATATATTTTTCTATTACTTTGCGAGTACCACAGTTTTATTATAAGTTTGCAGTATGTTTGGCAATCTAATAGAGTAAGGTCTCATTGATGTTCTTGTTTGCTAAATTTCTGTGACTATTTTTGTATATTTTCTCTTAGCATCAACATGTCATGTGCCATTAAATATTGTACTGCAATTTTGATTTGAATTATATTTAAACTATAAATACTTTTAGGAAAATTATATCTTTATAATATTGAATTTTTCTATGTTAAATGTATGTCAAATACATCTCCACTTTCCATTTAATTAAATATTCTTTTATGTTATCAGGTAAAATTTCTTTTTATTGTTTTTTTCACATAAGTACATACTCTTTCTAATTAATATTTTTCCTAGGTATTTTATGTTTTTTATTATTGTTGTGAATGATATGTTTGATTTCAATTATATTTTCTAATCGATTGTACCTGTCTCAAGAAAGCATGATCTTGTATCTGGTCACCATTTTATAAATAATATTATTATCACTACTAGCTTTTTTATTCTTTTCTTAAATTTCTAGATAAATAATCATAGTGTCTCTAAATCATGACCCTTCTCTCTTTTCCATTTTAATATTTACTTCTCTCATTTTTTTCCTCATTTTATTTCATTAACCAGAATCTCTAATACAGGGCTAAATAGCAGTAATGACAGTAAGTCTTCCTTTATTTTTTTGAGAGTTCTGATGGGAATGATTCTAATATTACAGCAGTAAGTGCAACATGGACTATACACTTCTGGTAGATACCATAATTCAGACTGAGGCTTTTATTCTCTATTTTAGCTTATTTAGTGTTGTCATTGTTGTCATGTGCTTGCTTTTCATTTAAATCATGAATGGTCTTTATACAGCAGCATCATAATGTATCAGTTCAGAGAGCAAGTTTCAGAGTCAGAATTCTGCATTTCCTGCATCACTCCACCATTTAACTTTCCTTTGCCTCAATTTTTCATCTGAATAGAGGGAGAAATAATAACATCTCCTCCACTAGGTTATTTTAAAGATTAAATGAGCTCATTAATGTTAAAGAACTTAAAATAGTACTTGGTACTCAATGAGTAATTTATAGCACTCAATGAGTTAGTAGTATTGCACTCAATAATTTATTTATTATTATTATTACTGTCATCATTATTATTACTATTATAGACCTGTTCATTTGATTTTCACATTTGTTTCATATAGTAACTTATATTAATACATTTCTTGATGTTGCACCACCTTTGCATTTCTGAGATATACCCTGTCGTGATTCATTTAACCTACTGTGGAATTGTATTAGCTAATATTTTCATCTGTTTATAATAGATTCTTTGGTCTATAGTTTTCTTGCTTTGTGAATGAGTGAGTTTGTGTGTGTGTGTTTGTGATCTTTATACAGTTTGGTTGTCAAGATTGTACTACCATCATCTAATCAGTTAGGAAGATGTCCACGTTATTTTGTGAATTGGGACACTTTCTATAATACAGATCCTTACATAAACGTCTATAGAATTCATACTAAAAAGCTTGGACTTGCTTTTAGGGATAGAGCTCTGATAAGACTTTCATATTTTTCAATAACTGCTGATGTATTCAAGTTTTCATTTTCTTGAGAGGATCTTGATACTGTGCATTTTTCTAGAATTTTTTTCCTATGATTTCTATTTCAGCATGAAGGGGTATATAGTATTCTCATACAATTATTTCAAAATTTCCCCCATATCTACAGAAACTTTTATTTCTTATTTTAATTCTTTTTTGCTGTTTTTTTTAAAATTCTTGGTGGAAATGGCAGCTATTTGTCTATTTTCTTGGTGTTGCTGAGACTAGTGTTTAAATGTATTGTCATCTATTTTATTTCTTAATTTAATGTAACTTATGCTTGTATTATTATCTATTCATTCCTTCCACTTTGGGGGGGGGTTTATAGTTGGTTACAGTTATTGCACAGTATGCTTAGACCGTGAATGTTTAAACTTTCCTGTTGTCCACTATTTCATCATTTCTCTAATCACTCATGAGTGATTGTTGCAATGAGCCTGAATTGAGTTCCCAATTAATGTGTATTGAAATTGTTTTCCTGAAATACGAGAGGCACTGGGGATATCTTCTGGGTACAATCTGGTAAGGAAGTAGATTTTAGAAAGGAAGAATGTGGGAAAACCATCAAATATGCTTGCAGAAAAAGAAAGAAGGAAAAATGAAGGAAAGAGGGAAGGAAGAAAAGGACGGAAAAAGAAGAAATGAAGAATAATTACATTAGAGCAAAATAGAGACTCCTTAACGATATGCAAAAGGTACTATGAAATGATAAATCTGTAACCTAGGGACAGTAGTAATCGTTCTGCTTACCTCAAAGTATTATTATAAGAAATGAGTGAATTAATATATGAGAAAGCTTTTGGAAAATCTGTACAGAAAGATTAAGTACAATAGGTCAGGTGAGTGGGATAAATACTAGATTTCCACATGCCATCAAGAATATTACCATTCTTGACATCAGTTTCATCCCTAATTATGTAACATACTTTTTAAAAATGTCATTCGAGAAACATATACTTACCTAGTACCTAATGATTCACCTGTATATATCTCTTCTTCTATTGAATTCTGGGCTCTAAAATACTTTTCTCTATTGTAAAATATTACTTCCATCTGTATCACAATCGCTTAGTTATCTATTTCCTCAAGTAATCCTCTTCAAGTTAACACCAAGTTAGGTTATACTCAGTCTTATCCTGATGGTACCATTAAGGAATACCCCATGGTCACATGGGTAGCATTGGCCCATGTGACTATAAGTCTCATAAAAAGGGACATAATCTCTTTGGGGGACATTTTCAGAATTTAGGGAATGTGTGGTTTGAAGTAGCCCCTGGTCATTCTGCTTCTGACCCATGTGCATTGAAGGGCATCCACTTTCCTCTACCTCCCTTCCCAAGTCCCTCCCCCATGTTATGACATATAATTTGATAGTTGCTACTTTGGGAGCATGGTTGTAAAGAGGTAATATAGTCTAGACTTTGGATAATATATTCAGGTAACTTACCAATCAAGATCTCTAAGGTGTTAAAACAAATTTTTTTTTTTTAAAACTATGTCCTGTGACCTTCTAGGAACATCCAGTTGCTCCTTGTGGAGACATCAGTTCTTCAATGTGATTTGCAATTGTATGAAGAGTGAAATATCAGGAAATATGAATATAAGACAGGTATTGCTGGCTATAAAGTCATTCTTTCCTCCCTCTTCCTTTAAAGAATCATCTTCTTTGTAGAGACAGATGTTGCCCAGCCCTGATCATGTGGTTCCAGAAGGTGCTTCCAGTCAAACTGCTCTCCTGACCAAAAAGGTAAAATTGTGATCCACACTGGGTAAATCAGAGCATCTCACTTCTTTTGCCAAAACAATTGGTTCAAGAGGGTTGTTGTAGGCAGAACCATGCCTTCCCAAGATGTTCACATCTTGATTCTCAGAATCTGTGCATATATTATGTTACATGGCAAAGGGGGACTAAGGAGCCAGTTGGAATTAAGGTTGCTAACCAGTTGACCTCAAAGTAGAGAGAATACCCTGGATTATCTGGGTGGACACAGTGCAATCACAAGGGTACTTAAAAGGGGAAGAGAGAGGCAGAAGAGAAGGTCAGTGGGATACGATATGAGAACGCAACTCACCGTTGCTGGCTTCGGGAAGGAATATGAACAAAGGAATGCCAGTCGTCTCTAGAAGCTGAAAACAGCAACAACAACAACAAAAAAGAATTTTCCTCTAGAGCCTCCAGAAGGGAATTCAACTTTGCCAACAGGTTGAATTTGGCTCAAAAAAGACCCATTTCAGACTTCTGACCTCCAGAACTACAAGGTAGTAATTTTGTATTACTTAAGCCACTAAGTTTGTGGTAATTTGTTATAGCAGCAATAGGAAACTAATACAAGGGTGTTTATGTAAACCAAGCTGGGCCAAAAAAGATATTTTCCCCAGGAATTTTTAAGGTATAGCCAGTGAGTAAAGTACAAAGTTGGGGAGATGTGAATCTGGAACTGCCAAGGGACCCTATGAGAAAGCGCGTTTGCAAGAATAAACTGAGAAGGACAGAGAAAAAGGATGAAAATATCCTCCTCAACTCTCCTCTCCCCAGAATTGTGTTCTGTGGGACAATATACTCTCCTTTCTTGTATGCTAGTTTCAACTGGGGTATTCTGTAGCTTGCAATTTGTCACTTAAGAAGTCTTGAGAAGCATGGGGCCAAATGTTTATATGGGAGAGGTTTCCATCAAGCACAGTTCCAGAAGGAATGAGACCACTACACAGCTCAGAGCACCTTCGAGGAAGATATCTCCTACACATGATTGTAACATTTTTTTAAAGAATAGAAAACTATGTATGATGCTCCTGGTCTTCTCCAAGCCCACCCCTCTCCAGTGTTCCTTGAGGAGCTCAACTCTTGGCTCATTAAGCATTGAGATCTTCGAAATGCCCATTTAGGTATCACATAAACACGTGTAACAGGATCACCTAGTTTCTCACAAAATACCCCCTTATGAAAGTTCTTATACTTTTTTTATTTTTATATTAATTTATTTGATTTTTCTCATGGGCCTTCCATCCTCTGCTTGATGGAGGGGAAAGAGACCTACACTGGAGAACAATCTGGTGATGTCAATTTAATAGCATAGTTTGAACAGTTTTTTTAGACAATGTAATCTCCTTTAGATAAAATGTCCAGTCATTTGGAGATACCCCCATCCTCCTTTCTCTTCTCTGAGTTGGTGTCTGAACAATTCTTCTGTCCTCAGGGTTCAAGGAGAGATGAGGTCCCTGAGTCCTCAGCGTATCTCTGGCCTCTCCACCAGGTTGCTGCTCTGGGCTGCTTCCTGCATAGGTGACCCTCAGCATGAAGGTACATGCCTTGGCTGCACCCTTTGTCTGATCTAACTTAACAGTCTGTCTCATTCAGCCTCGTCAGGCCCACTGGTGCTCCCCAGTCAGCCTCATGTCATCCCTCTCACAGTGTAGCTGGCTCTTCTGAGTCGCCATCACAAAATTCATCTGGCCCTGCTTCTGGGCTGTGCACCTGATGGCTTGTACTTTGGAGTCACGTTGCCTCAGGTCCCAGCATGCCCCATGGTAAGCTGACTATCCCTCACTTAGTCTCCAGGGAGCACATGAGTGTTTCTCTAAATTAGGTCCATTCCAGGTGTATGGGAAGGTAGCATAGGAAAAGTAAACTATGCCCTTCATCTCTCTAACTCTGCTACCACCCAGCTTACTGTGAAATGGCAGCCCCCAAGATGCTGTGTATGAAGGCTCTGAATAACCTCTTACCAGGTCCCAACCATTGAGTTGGATAAAGGACCTCTGTCTATGATATTCCTCTCAATCCATCATATAAACTTCCTTTTTTTTGGCTTAAACTTAGAAGAAGGAAAATTAGGATATCTATGACTGATCTCCTTTCCCTCTGACCTCTCCCATCTTTACTCCCTTGTCTTACAGGGTCAGACTTAATTAACGTCCCTCATGAAATTTTCTCCTGCATTCAGATTCCAGCCTTAGGCCTAAATTGTTACCTTAGGAGGGGTGGAGATGGGAGAAGAGGGAAACTAGTAGAATTTTCAAAATGTTTCACTAGCTATGCATATTTACAGTAGAATTTTATTTTATATTCACAGAAGAAATTGCCTTAAATTCTAAAGCACCCAGGATAGGGAGAAGAGAGTGATTCTTCTTCTTGTAAATAGCCATAAAACATACCATTTAGCATTGTTTTCAATGTTCTCTCACTTTGCTAACACATGACCATAGTGCTAGTCATGTGATTACAAAGTACTAACAACAGGGTAATTAAAGCATCTTATACTTTCCGAGTGTGGAGATTCCGAGGTGAATCTAATTTTCATTGACTTCAAGTGCCATGGGGTGGTCAAGAATATAGGAAGTTGGTTCTCCAGGGAGAATTGTTTTCCACATGTCATCTGAACCTGAAAGGGAACAGAAAATTAATCAAGACAATGACATTTTAAAAAGGGTGCTGTATAGAAAGTAGAGAAAGAACATGCATTGATGGATTAATAAAAGTGTTGGAAAGCATGCTGGAGCCCTCCAAACTATGGCTCAGAATGGATGTTTCAAACACTCAATGACATACTGACAGATAAATAAGCACAAGGATAGCTCAGTAACAGTATGATTCATGTGTCTATCTTCTCTGGGTATCCAGAGATCCTATACGTGTATTGTCGGCAATTTACAGGGAACAGGATCTGAAGCTTAGAAGGAAAAAATAAAGCTCTGAGGTCTACCTTTGAGAGCAGATGTTGAACAGATGTAAAAATTGCAACATAATTTCTACCTTCTTAAGGTCATTTTCCTTTTTCCCCATTTTGGGGGCATTTTTGTTTTGTTTTATTTGTTTTTTTACATATGAAGTTGTTTTATTAGAGACCCTTCAGGCTTATCCAACTCTGCTGCAGAGTAAGCCTGCTGCCACAGCTTTTTTTCCCGCCAGACCTCCTCAGGAGTCTGAACCAATGGCATACAGTAAGGAGCCCTTATCTGTGCCTTATTTCTCATTTGGTGCAAGTCAGACTTCACTTGATGATGTTGACTTTCTCAGGATAGGGTCAAGGCAGTTTACTAAGGATGCCCTTAGTGCAAAATCTCATATAGACACTGCTACTAAGGGGAGCTGACACTCAGTGCACGCTGGGCATCCATGCATGACTTTCTCCTAGTGCCTTTATGGAGTCTGCAACATCTGGCATGGAAGCCACAAAGCAGTTGTCTGAAATGTGCAATCAAACTGGACTGTGCAGGGCAGAGCCAGAATCCCAGCTCCCAAACGCAGCAGAGAATTGAAAACAGAGGAGTGCTTGAAAACATAGGTCTGGAACTGCACCCCTACTCTGCCACTTTAGTAAGTTACTTATTCCCTGAGACCTCAGTTTCCTTATCTGGAAAATGTGGAGAATAACCTCACACTGTCAGGATTAAATAATATTATATATACAAATCAGAGTTGGCAACTCTTATAATGTCTAGTAACAACCCTGACATATATTACTTGTATGAACTTGCCAGTTCTTCTTTGATCTTCAGTTGGAATTTATGTATTTAGAAGATAAAAATCCAGGGTGTCCAGTTAAATCTTGAATTTCAGGTAAGCAACAAATAAGTTTTTCAGGATCGAAAACACTCCATGAAATATTGGGATATAACTTATGCTAAAACAATATTCATTGTTTACTGAATACTTGTCTGATAAAGGAGAATATTCATGTTTACTCATCATATTAGAGGTGATGGTGAGGATGACATGAAAAAAAATATACATGCAAAAGTTTTGTAAATCGTAACATGTGATTCAGACACGAGGGAATGCTCTGATGATTAGTGTGGATTTTGGAGTCATCACTGATTCAGGAGCAGGTTGAGGGATGCACAGTGAAAGTCAATGAGAGGAGATTCTGTAAGTTATAGACCAGTTAACCTGTTCACCTCTTCTCAGGGGCCAAGAACCTCTGAGTTACTTGCAACAGACTGCTTTTTCTAATTAATATGCATGTGTGAATCTCACTGGTAAGGAATTTTTGTACTTGGATTGAGGAGGGAAGAGGAGAAGTATGAAGAGGATTGTGCAGGGGACTGCCAACCTTTATACAGGGAGGGTTATTTCCTTTTTAATTAAATTTCTAGACATGCAATTTGCCTTTTCCTATGCATTCGGTTTTTCATCAGCTTTTTCCTGGTAGAGTGGCAAATCATAAACAACTTATTTCAGGAACAATCACAGGAGGGGCCATTTGGGTGCCCACTCATGCCAAAGCTGCATTTTAAGCATAACCACTCCTTCAACAGAGAATTCCAAGTGAAAAAGTCAAGGTTCTAAAAATACTCAAGGAGATTTTAATCTCCCATGTAAGGTGCATTCAGGAAATGAAAGCACTCAAATGCTTTCATTTTCAAAGAAAAGAACATAAGGTCTTTTCCATCCCTTCTCATGGGCCAAAACTAGACCACAGAATAAAATTCTGCATAACTCAGGTTCCTGCATAACTCAGGCAATTTCTCAAGATATCATAAACAAAGGAGAGAATGTGACTTGTACCATTGTAATGCCCAACTTACTAGCTAATTCTGCCCTTTCATAAAATGAATAGCTCATAAGTCAAAAACTTAGCGAGATCAGTTATTTGGTAGGATGTAGTTAAAGGAAGTCTCAGTCATACAACAAATAAACAAACAATGTTGATTTTTAAACCAGTTTTGCCAGCTTCCTATAGACACTGTCTCATAGCTAGGAGATATGAGGACTAAGTAACTAGAACAACCAACTTGGCAATTTCCTACAAGATAGAGAGAAATAAATCTCTGAGGACCTTTGGCCTTTGACGCTGGAATGCAAACGCTTTGGGAGAAAAGAAACGTATGGTGAGCACGAGCTCCAAAGCCCGCGGACCATGCCATGAAAGTCCCTCCCTTGAATGAAATTGCTAATTTCCCCACTGGGAGCGGGGGAGGGGAGGGGCTGATTTTCAGCTGGCAGGCACAACAGACAGGATAAGGCTCTTTGTGTTTAGACACTCGGGCCATCGCATTTTATGGACACAAATTGAAGATAAGATCTAGTGATGGAGTCTCCGGCCACAGCTTGAGACCAGCCCATCAATGTCAGAATTCGTTAAGTACCTGATGCCGGCACTTGGCAGCACTTCCGGTGGAAAGATGTTCTGGCAGGGTCAGTGTCTCCAGTGAAGTTCAGACTCTCATTTGCCATAAATGAAGGAGATGGGAAGTGAGCTGTGAGATTTTTAGACTAATATTTAGATCACTGCAATTTATCTCATCTTAAGGATCAAGCTGATTGAACGCGAGCCGAGTTTGAGTTGGACTGTGTTTACAAGGCCTCCTTCCTCGGACCTAGATGTTTAAAGAAAGAAGAAAAGTGAGAGCTGGGATTTCCGGATGACCTTGGAACCAAAAATGGCCAATCCCAATAACAATAATAGCAAGAATAAACAAGCATGAATATTGCAATGCACTCTCTCCAGTGCTGAGAAAAATTAATTTCCTATTTGAGTCCCATTCACATAAATACTCATGATGATGTATTTAAATCCAGATTCTCTTAAATCCTAAACCCACAGTACCTGAGCCAGCAGCCTGAGTCTTGCATTTAATCGGTTACTGTAATAAACATATAAAATTTTTTTTTTTCGTGAGAAGACAGAGCAGTGGCTACATAAAAGGACATCAAATGACACATCCTCCATCTCCCAGCAAATAAAAAAGCCATCAGCTCATAACAAGGCGGTGATAAAAGGTGCTGAGGCCAGTAAGATTAAGACTTTGTAATAAGGTTCGGGCGCCAAAACTGACAGCCATTTTCTTTTATATTTATCATGTCCTCACATTGGGGTGAGAAGCCATGGCTGTCCCATTGCTGGCTAGAATTTATAGCAGCTCCATTATTAGGAGATTGCAGTGAAATGGGGTAGAGGTATGGTTTTCTGAGAATGTTACGATAGCCTCCTACATTATACACTTGACAGGTTTGTCAGCTCTTAGTAACAAGCCTTGTAAAGTACTTTAATATCATTAGCACTATTTTCTTAATGTGTCTGTTCTCCTTGCAGCCTGAAAATATCATATATCATAGGCCGGAGGGTAGCCTGAACTGCTATCTCCCCTCTTCTGGCTTCTTAAATGTGATTTTATAGTAACACGTAGAGTTGATATTTTAATCAAAATAATGTAGTCATTTTCCTTTATTGATTATCAAGTAAATATGTATAAATATGTAGTTAGGGGTGGGCAACCCTTTTAGAGGATATTGAAAACATATAATGAATGGCTTTCCAGGGTAATCTTGCTGTTTTCTTACTTCCGCTATGCTATGTGCCCAGAGATTTTCCATTCTGCTCTCCTTGCCCAAAGATCTCTGGAATTCACACATGGGAAAGAGGGACATGGGTCAGAACCAAAATCCTGGAAGAATGTTCCAGGTAGGCAAGGCCTAAATTAGTTGCCTTTGAAATTTCTGTACATACACGCCTTCCTTTGTGCAAACTAGCATAAATTACAATATATTCTGTAGCTAATGGTGCATTTCCAAAGGACACACATTTATTTATTTATTTATTTAACATCTTTATTGGAGTATAATTGCTTTACAATGGTGTGTTAGTTTTTGCTTTATAACAAAGTGAATCAGTTATACATATACATATGTTCCCACATCTCTTCCCGCTTGCGTCTCCCTCCCTCCCACCCTCCCTATCCCACCCCTCCAGGCGGTCACAAGCACCGAGCCGATATCCCTGTGCCATGCGGCTGCTTCCCACTAGCTATCTATTTTACGTTTGGTAGTGTATATATGTCCATGCCACTCTCTCACTATGTCACAGCTTACCCTTCCCCCTCCCCATATCCTCAAGTCCGTTCTCCAGTAGGTCTGTGTCTTTATTCCTGTCTTACCCCTAGGTTCTTCATGACATTTTTTTTTCTTAAATTCCATATATATGTGTTAGCATACGGTATTTGTCTTTTTCTTTCTGACTTACTTCACTCTGTATGACAGACTCTAGGTCTATCCACCTCATTACAGATAGCTCAATTTCGTTTCTTTTTATGGCTGAGTAATATTCCATTGTATATATGTGCCACATCTTCTTTCCCACATTTATTTTGAAGTACAGAAATCCTGTAAGGCTTTTTCTTCCTTTCCGTGATGAGATATTGACTTATGTATGCCTATCAACAATACTAATGTAAACCCAAAGACTCAACATTGCAAGAGTTTTATATGTTTTAAATTTCAAAAATAAACATGTATTACTTGGTGAATGTAATAAAATTATAAACTTGGCTTAGATCTCATGTTTAAACAGGACATACACCTTAATAGGGGTCGTGTTTATTCTTAACATTGTAAATTTCCTCATATATGAGGAAAATTATCATAAAATTTCAATTACTGTCAACAATAGCCTTAAATTGATACCAAAACTAAAGATGGGCACACACATACACACGCAATATCAAGGGAGTTTTATTATCTCCAGTAGGACCTCAAATTGTTCTATGACTTAAAAGAAGGTTAAAGTCAAATACACAGTTCAGTTCTGTGCCAGAGCTCAGAACAAAACATCAGCCTTGTGTGGACAGTATCGATATCATGTAATTTACTACACATTGCCAAAAATGTGTAGTCGACTAGTTACCGGATGTGTGCCCTACCCCTCTACCACCACTACCTCAAATGAGAAATGAAGGATATATACAATGGAATATTACTCAGCCATAAAAAAGAACAAAATAACGCCATTTGCAGCAACATGGATGCAACTAGAGATTATCATGCTGAGTGAAGTAAATCGGAAAGAAAAAGACAAATACCATATGGTATCACTTCTACGTGGAATCT